>NC_034191.2:4190142-4222642 GCF_002021735.2 Oncorhynchus kisutch
AGTACAGTAGGATGAGGTACAGCAGGATGAGGTACAGTACAGCAGGATGAGGTACAGTACAGCAGGACGAGGTACAGTAGCAGTACAGTAGGATGAGGTACAGTAGCAGTACAATAGGATGAGGTACAGTACAGCAGGATGAGGTACAGTAGCAGAACAGCAGGATGAGGTACAGTACAGTAGGATGAGGTACAGTAGGATGAGGTACAGTACAGTAGGATGAGGTACAGTACAGTAGGATGAGGTACAGTAGCAGTACAGCAGGATGAGGTACAGTACATTAGGATGAGGTACAGCAGGATGAGGTACAGTACAGTAGGATGAGGTACAGTACAGCAGGATGAGGTACAGTAGAGCAGGATGAGGTACAGTAGCAGTACAGCAGGATGAGGTACAGTACAGTAGGATGAGGTACAGCAGGATGAGGTACAGTACAGTAGGATGAGGTACAGTAGCAGTACAGCAGGATGAGGTACAGTACATTAGGATGAGGTACAGTACATTAGGATGAGGTACAGTAGGATGAGGTACAGTACAGTAGGATGAGGTACAGTACAGTAGGATGAGGTACAGTACAGTAGGATGAGGTACAGTCTAGGTCTAGGGGCAGGTGTAGGGGCAGATCTATGGAGCAGATCTATGGAGCAGGTCTATGGGCAGGTCTAGGGGCAGGTCTATGGAGTTGGTCTAGGGGCAGGCCTATGGAGCAGGTCTAGGGGCAGGTCTATGGAGCAGGTCTAGGGGCAGGTCTATGGAGCAGGTCTAGGGGTAGATCTATGGAGCAGGTCTAGGGGCAGGTCTATGGAGCAGGTCTATGGAGCAGGTCTAGGGGTAGATCTATGGAGCAGGTTTAGGGGCAGGTCTATGGAGCAGGTCTAGTGGTAGATCTATGGAGCAGGTCTAGGGGCAGGTGGACTGTGTATCTCACCTGTTCAGCATTAATTAGGTCTGATGATTATAAAAGTGGATGGCTTACAACAAGATGTTTAATCATCATGTTCCCATGGCATTGGGGCTAAAACATGGAACTGTGTATTATATGTTGTGTCTGTAGGTGTTTGACATCTCTCCTCCGGGAGTGAGGAAATGTATCATCTCTACCAACGTAGCAGAGACATCCGTCACCATCGACGGGGTGCGCTTCGTCGTCGACTCGGGTAAGACAACCCGAAGCACGACCCGGAACTCCCGAGTGTGCGGAGCGCTCTAAGACACTGCATCTCAGTGCAAGAGGCGTCACTACAGTGCCTGGTTTGAATCTCAGGCTGTATTACATACAGCCCGTGATTGGGAGTCCAATAGGGCGGAGCCGGGTTTGGCCCCGGGGGGGTAGGACCGTCGTTGTGAATAAGTTATTCTTAACGGACTAGTTTAAATAAAGGTTCAATAAAAAAATAACCGCTGCTCAGTGGGACAAAGAGGAGCCTGGGTAATGTCATTGTTGTGTCCGTCTGGAGGGGAACAGGCAAAAGCTTCTTTAAAGATCTCAAGCGTGTTGCTGTGTGCCACTTTGTAGAAATAGAACAGGATGTATTACCTCTGAATATGTCCTCAAGGCAAGGTGAAGGAGATGAGTTTTGACCCGAAGGCTAAGATGCAGCGCCTGCAGGAGTTCTGGATCAGTCGAGCCAGTTCTGAGCAGAGGAAAGGCCGGGCCGGGAGGACAGGACCTGGGGTGTGTTATCGGCTCTATTCTGAGTCCGACTACGAGGCCTTCGCACCTTACCCTGTCCCAGAGATACACAGGGTGGCCCTCGACTCACTTGTACTACAGGTATCCTGACCCCTAACCTTTCACACCTTACCCCGTCCCAGAGATACACAGGGTGGCCCTCGACTCACTCGTACTACAGGTATCCTGACCCCTAACCTTTCACACCTTACCCCGTCCCAGAGATACACAGGGTGGCCCTCGACTCACTCGTACTACAGGTATCCTGACCCCTAACCTTTCACACCTTACCCTGTCCCAGAGATACACAGGGTGGCCCTCGACTCACTCGTACTACAGGTATCCTGACCCCTAACCTTTCACACCTTACCCTGTCCCAGAGATACACAGGGTGGCCCTCGACTCACTCGTACTACAGGTATCCTGACCCCTAACCTTTCACACCTTACCCCGTCCCAGAGATACACAGGGTGGTACTCATTCGTACTACAGGTACTGAACGACTGAAATCCCTCTTCGCTGTTCTGGTTTTCTGTTCCCTATAGTTACTTCTGCATGCCAAAATATTGTTTCCTGTCCTTACAGATGAAGAGTATGAGTCTGGGAGACCCACGATCCTTTTTGTTCATCGACCCTCCTCCCGCGGCCAGTATCCAGACTGCAGTAACCTACCTCAGGGAACAGGGGGCGCTAGACGCTAGAGGTGATCTCACCTCTATCGGAAGCTTGCTGGCACAACTTCCTGTTGACGTGGTCATAGGTACGTCCCTCTGAAATGAAGAAGTATCCCTGTTGTGACATCTGCCATCCTTGTACTGTGCCCCCTGAAAAGGGCCCTGAGGATTTCCTGATCACACGACATGGGCAGACAAACCTCCAGGCCCTAGTTATATTCTATTTATTAACCACGAGCCCTAACCCCTAAATCTGTGTTCAAATACATTTATTTAAATACATACAGTGGGGCAAAAAGGTATTTCGTCAGCCACCAATTGTGCAAGTTCTCCCACTTAAAAAGATGAGAGAGGCCTGTAATTTTCATCATAGGTACACTTCTGGATTCAACTAAGAATCCAGAAAATCACATTGTAGGATTTTTAATGAATTTATTTGCAAATTATGGTGGAAAACTTGGTGGAGCTGGTCCTGACCCTTAACCCCTGACCTCTGTGTGTCTAGGTAAGATGCTGGTGCTGGGGTCAGTGTTTAACTTGGTGGAGCCGGTCCTGACGGTGGCTGCTGCCCTCAGTGTTCAGTCCCCATTTCTTCTCCGCTCGGCCCAACACAACCCCGACTGTGCCACAGCACGCCAGCCCCTGCACTCCAACCAGGGAGACCCCTTCACCCTGCTCAACACCTTCAACGCCTGGGTGCAGGTCAGCCAATCAGGGCACAGAAAACATCTTTAGTCACCCTCTGTGCGAAGCCACTTACCTTACTTACGTCTTGTAATGGAGAATTTAAGATTACTAAATATTCCATTTAGTGTGATTGACACAATGTGTAGCATATTAGTGTAGACACTCCAGTCATCAAACCTTCTCCTCCAGGTGAAGGGGGAGAGAGGAGGTGCCAGCAGGAAGTGGTGCAGGAGGAGAGGGCTGGAGGAACAGCGGCTTTATGAGATGGTCAACCTACGAAGACAGTTCAAGGTAGGACAGCCACGCCTGACATCAGTATGTAATAAATTTGTTCCTGTTTCTGTCTTCTCTATGGTGTAACCCCCCCCTCATCTTCTCTATGGTGTAACCCCCCCATCTTCTCTATGGTGTAACCCCCCCCTCTTCTCTATGGTGTATCCCCCCCATCTTCTCTATGGTGCAACCCCCCCATCTTCTCTATGGTGTACCCCCCCTCATCTTCTCTATGGTGCAACCCCCCCCCCCCCATCTTCTCTATGGTGTAACCCCCCCTCATCTTCTCTATGGTGTAACCCCCCCCATCTTCTCTATGGTGTAAACCCCCCCATCTTCTCTATGGTGTATCCCCCCCCATCTTCTCTATAGTGTAACCCCCCCCATCTTCTCTATGGTGTAACCCCCCCTTCTTCTCTATGGTGTAACCCCCCCCTCATCTTCTCTATGGTGTAACCCCCCCCATCTTCTCTATGGTGTAACCCCCCTCATCTTCTCTATGGTGTAACCCCCCCCATCTTCTCTATGGTGTAAACCCCCCCATCTTCTCTATGCTCTAACCCCCCCATCTTCTCTATGGTCTAACCCCCCCCCCCATCTTCTCTATGGTGTAACCCCCCCATCTTCTCTATGGTGTAACCCCCCCCCCATCTTCTCTATGGTGTAACTCCCCCCATCTTCTCTATGGTGTAAACCCCCCCATCTTCTCTATGGTGTAACCCCCCATCTTCTCTATGGTGTAACCCCCCCATCTTCTCTATGGTGTAACCTCCCCCCCCATCTTCTCTATGGTGTAAATCTCCCCCATGTTCTCTATGGTCTAACCCCCCCCATCTTCTCTATGGTCTAACCCCCCCATCTTCTCTATGGTCTAACCCCCCCCATCTTCTCTATGGTGTAAACCCCCCCCCCATCTTCTCTATGGTGTAACCCCCCCCATCTTCTCTATGGTGTAACCCCCCCCATCTTCTCTATGGTGTAAATCTCCCCCATCTTCTCTATGGTCTAACCCCCCCCCATCTTCTCTATGGTCTAACCCCCCCCCATCTTCTCTATGGTCTAACCCCCCCATCTTCTCTATGGTGTAACCTCCCCCCCCATCTTCTCTATGGTGTAAATCTCCCCCATGTTCTCTATGGTCTAACCCCCCCCATCTTCTCTATGGTCTAACCCCCCCATCTTCTCTATGGTCTAACCCCCCCATCTTCTCTATGGTGTAAACCCCCCCCCATCTTCTCTATGGTGTAACCCCCCCATCTTCTCTATGGTGTAACCCCCCCCCATCTTCTCTATGGTGTAAATCTCCCCCATCTTCTCTATGGTCTAACCCCCCCCCATCTTCTCTATGGTCTAACCCCCCCCATCTTCTCTATGGTCTAACCCCCCCATCTTCTCTATGGTGTAAACCCCCCCCCATCTTCTCTATGGTGTTAACCCCCCCATCTTCTCTATGCTCTAACCTCCCCCCATCTTCTCTATGGTGTAACCCCCCCCATCTTCTCTATGGTGTTAACCCCCCCATCTTCTCTATGGTGTAACCCCCCCATCTTCTCTATGGTGTAACCCCCCCATCTTCTCTATGGTGTAACCCCCCCATCTTCTCTATGGTGTAACCCCCCCATCTTCTCTATGGTGTATCCCCCCCATCTTCTCTATGGTGTATCCCCCCCATCTTCTGTATGGTGTAACCCCCCCCATCTTCTGTATGGTGTAACCCCCCCCCATCTTCTGTATGGTGTAAACCCCCCCATCTTCTGTATGGTGTAACCCCCCCCATCTTCTCTATGGTGTAAACCCCCACATCTTCTCTATGGTGTAAACCCCCACATCTTCTCTATGGTGTTAACCCCCCACATCTTCTCTATGGTGTTAACCCCCCCCATCTTCTCTATGGTCTAACCCCCCCATCTTCTCTATGGTGTAACCCCCCCATCTTCTCTATGGTGTATCCCCCCCATCTTCTCTGGTGTAAACCCCCCCATCTTCTCTATGGTGTAACCCCCCCCATCTTCTCTATTGTCTAACCCCCCCCCCATCTTCTCTATTGTCTAACCCCCCCCCCCATCTTCTCTATGGTGTAACCGCCCCATCTTCTCTATGGTGTAACCCCCCCCATCTTCTCTATGGTGTAAATCTCCCCCATCTTCTCTATGGTCTAACCCCCCCCCATCTTCTCTATGGTCTAACCCCCCCCCATCTTCTCTATGGTCTAACCCCCCCATCTTCTCTATGGTGTAACCTCCCCCCCCATCTTCTCTATGGTGTAAATCTCCCCCATGTTCTCTATGGTCTAACCCCCCCCATCTTCTCTATGGTCTAACCCCCCCCATCTTCTCTATGGTCTAACCCCCCCCATCTTCTCTATGGTGTAAACCCCCCCCCCATCTTCTCTATGGTGTAACCCCCCCCATCTTCTCTATGGTGTAACCCCCCCCATCTTCTCTATGGTGTAAATCTCCCCCATCTTCTCTATGGTCTAACCCCCCCCCATCTTCTCTATGGTCTAACCCCCCCCCATCTTCTCTATGGTCTAACCCCCCCATCTTCTCTATGGTGTAAACCCCCCCCCATCTTCTCTATGGTGTTAACCCCCCCATCTTCTCTATGCTCTAACCTCCCCCCATCTTCTCTATGGTGTAACCCCCCCCATCTTCTCTATGGTGTTAACCCCCCATCTTCTCTATGGTGTAACCCCCCCATCTTCTCTATGGTGTAACCCCCCCATCTTCTCTATGGTGTAACCCCCCCATCTTCTCTATGGTGTAACCCCCCCATCTTCTCTATGGTGTATCCCCCCCATCTTCTCTATGGTGTATCCCCCCCATCTTCTGTATGGTGTAACCCCCCCCATCTTCTGTATGGTGTAACCCCCCCCCATCTTCTGTATGGTGTAAACCCCCCCATCTTCTGTATGGTGTAACCCCCCCCCATCTTCTCTATGGTGTAAACCCCCACATCTTCTCTATGGTGTAAACCCCCACATCTTCTCTATGGTGTTAACCCCCCACATCTTCTCTATGGTGTTAACCCCCCCCATCTTCTCTATGGTCTAACCCCCCCATCTTCTCTATGGTGTAACCCCCCCATCTTCTCTATGGTGTATCCCCCCCATCTTCTCTGGTGTAAACCCCCCCATCTTCTCTATGGTGTAACCCCCCCCATCTTCTCTATTGTCTAACCCCCCCCCCCATCTTCTCTATGGTGTAACCGCCCCATCTTCTCTATGGTCTAACCCCCCCATCTTCTCTATGGTCTAACCCCCCCCATCTTCTCTATGTTGTAAACCCCCCCATCTTCTCTATGTTGTAACCCCCCCATCTTCTCTATGGTGTAAACCCCCCCCCCCCATCTTCTCTATGGTGTAATCCCCCCCATCTTCTCTATGGTGTAAACCCCCCCATCTTCTGTATGGTGTAACCCCCCCCCATCTTCTGTATGGTGTAACCCCCCCCCCATCTTCTCTATGGTGTAATCCCCCCCATCTTCTCTATGGTGTAACCCCCCCCCATCTTCTCTATGGTGTAAACCCCCCCATCTTCTCTATGGTGTTAACCCCCCCCATCTTCTCTACGGTCTAACCCCCCCATCTTCTCTATGGTGTAACCCCCCCCCCATCTTCTCTATGGTGTAAACCCCCCCCATCTTCTCTATGGTGTAACCCCCCCATCTTCTCTATGGTGTAACCCCCCCCCATCTTCTCTATGGTGTAACCCCCCCCCATCTTCTCTATGGTCTAACCCCCCCATCTTCTCTATGGTGTAACACCCCCCCATCTTCTCTATGGTCTAACCCCCCCATCTTCTCTATGGTCTAACCCCCCCCATCTTCTCTATGTTGTAACCCCCCCCCCATCTTCTCTATGTTGTAAACCCCCCCATCTTCTCTATGGTGTAAACCCCCCCATCTTCTCTATGGTGTAAACCCCCCCCATCTTCTCTATGGTCTAACCCCCCCCCCATCTTCTCTATGGTCTAACCCCCCCCCCCCATCTTCTCTATGGTCTAACCCCCCCCCCCATCTTCTCTATGGTCTAACCCCCCCCCCATCTTCTCTATGGTGTAAACCCCCCCCCCATCTTCTCTATGGTCTAACCCCCCCCATCTTCTCTATGGTCTAACCCCCCCATCTTCTCTATGGTGTAACCCCCCCATCTTCTCTATGGTCTAACCCCCCCCATCTTCTCTATGGTCTAACCCCCCCCATCTTCTCTATGGTCTAACCCCCCCATCTTCTCTATGGTCTAACCCCCCCATCTTCTCTATGGTGTAACCCCCCCCCATCTTCTCTATGGTGTAACCCCCCCCCCCCCCCCCCCCCCCCCCCATCTTCTCTATGGTGTAAACCCCCCCCCATCTTCTCTATGGTGTTAACCCCCCCCATCTTCTCTATGGTCTAACCCCCCCCATCTTCTCTATGGTGTAACCCCCCCCCCCCATCTTCTCTATGGTCTAACCCCCCCCATCTTCTCTATGGTCTAACCCCCCCCATCTTCTCTATGGTGTTAACCCCCCCCATCTTCTCTATGGTCTAACCCCCCCCATCTTCTCTATGGTGTAACCCCCCCCCCCCATCTTCTCTATGGTCTAACCCCCCCCATCTTCTCTATGGTGTAAACCCCTCCCCCATCTTCTCTATGGTGTAAACCCCCCCATCTTCTCTATGGTGTAACCCCCCCCCATCTTCTCTATGGTGTAACCCCCCCCCCATCTTCTCTATGGTGTAACCCCCCCCCCATCTTCCATTTGATTCAGATCAGTTGTCTGTCCCATAGATTTCTAGAGATCACTACTTGAAAATAACCTGTTTCTGCATGGACATTGCCATGGCAATTATCACTTAAATATACAGAACACACGTGTGCTTAGTATTGTTTCATTTGGCAACTGGGGTATAAAGCAGACTAAACAGCTGTAACAAACACAACAAACCTTGCTGTCATTCTGGTTGCAGAGACGATGACTGTGTCTGTGTAGGAAGTCTGGTTAAGTGATAATGCCAGAGAAGCCGGTGTTTTGGAGGACATATTGGCACGGGTGTTGAGGGCCTGCAAACCGTGCCAATATATCGTCCAAAGACCAGCTTCGAGGGTTACCAACAATATCAAAAATAATAAATTACATATTTCTTTTATACCAACGGGTTTTCCAACATATTCAAAAATGTTTTTATTTATTAATTTATTCGTATTTTTTCATCCTTCCACAAGATATAGTCCCGATACAAATCTATGGTTGCTCCCTAATCCGGCTGGTCGTTCATTCTATCAGTTCGGTTGCCGAGACGCGACCCTGTCAGTCTTTTTGTTCTGTATCTATGGACACGACCCAGTCGTTCAGTCTTTTTGTTCTGTATCAATGGACACGACCCAGTCGTTCAGTCTTTTTGTTCTGTATCAATGGACACGACCCAGTCGTTCAGTCTTTTTGTTCTGTATCAATGGACACGACCCAGTCGTTCAGTCTTTTTGTTCTGTATCAATGGACACGACCCAGTCGTTCAGTCTTTTTGTTCTGTATCAATGGACACGACCTAGTCGTTCAGTCTTTTTGTTCTGTATCAATGGACACGACCCAGTCGTTCAGTCTTTTTGTTCTGTATCAATGGACACGACCCAGTCGTTCAGTCTTTTTGTTCTGTATCAATGGACACGACCCAGTCGTTCAGTCTTTATGTTCTGTATCAATGGACACGACCCAGTCGTTCAGTCTTTTTGTTCTGTATCAATGGACACGACCCAGTCGTTCAGTCTTTTTGTTCTGTATCAATGGACACGACCCAGTCGTTCAGTCTTTTTGTTCTGTATCAATGGACACGACCCAGTCGTTCAGTCTTTATGTTCTGTATCAATGGACACGACCCAGTCATTCAGTCTTTTTGTTCTGTATCAATGGACACGACCCAGTCGTTCAGTCTTTTTGTTCTGTATCAATGGACACGACCCAGTCGTTCAGTCTTTTTGTTCTGTATCAATGGACACGACCCAGTCGTTCAGTCTTTTTGTTCTGTATCAATGGACACGACCCAGTCGTTCAGTCTTTTTGTTCTGTATCAATGGACACGACCCAGTTGTTCCATTGCCAGAATGGCTGGTAATGTTCTTATCCCTTGCTTACTTGTTGCTTGCTAACTAGCCAACTACGACGAGCTGTTTGTTTCAGCTGTTTTCTGGTGACATTTATTTGGACACATCTAAAAACAATGAGCTAATGAGGCGCGATTTAGCTTGGAATGGAAAATGTGCTCTCTTGTCAGGACACTGTTGTTTAGAGGAGCTAGCCAACAACACAGCTAACACGATCACTTCAATCTGAAGCTGGACACTGTTGTTCAGAGGAGCTAGCCAACAACACAGCTAACACGATCACTTCAATCTGAAGCTGGACACTGTTGTTTAGAGGAGCTAGTCAACAACACAGCTAACACGATCACTTCAAACTGAAGCTGGACACTGTTGTTCAGAGGAGCAAGCCAACAACACAGCTAACACAATCACTTCAATCTGAAGCTGGACACTGTTGTTCAGAGGAGCAAGCCAACAACACAGCTAACACAATCACTTCAATCTGAAGCTGGACACTGTTGTTCAGAGGAGCAAGCCAACAACACAGCTAACACAATCACTTCAATCTGAAGCTGGACACTGTTGTTCAGAGGAGCTAGCCAACAACACAGCTAACACAATCACTTCAATCTGAAGCTGGACACTGTTGTTCAGAGGAGCTAGCCAACAACACAGCTAACACAATCACTTCAAACTGAAGCTGGACACTGTTGTTCAGAGGAGCAAGCCAACAACACAGCTAACACAATCACTTCAATCTGAAGCTGGACACTGTTGTTTAGAGGAGCAAGCCAACAACACAGCTAACACAATCACTTCAATCTGAAGCTGGACACTGTTGTTCAGAGGAGCAAGCCAACAACACAGCTAACACAATCACTTCAAACTGAAGCTGGACACTGTTGTTCAGAGGAGCAAGGCAACAACACAGCTAACACAATCACTTCAATCTGAAGCTGGACACTGTTGTTCAGAGGAGCAAGCCAACAACACAGCTAACACAATCACTTCAATCTGAAGCTGGACACTGTTGTTCAGAGGAGCAAGCCAACAACACAGCTAACACAATCACTTCAATCTGAAGCTGGACACTGTTGTTTAGAGGAGCAAGCCAACAACACAGCTAACACAATCACTTCAATCTGAAGCTGGACACTGTTGTTTAGAGGAGCAAGCCAACAACACAGCTAACACAATCACTTCAATCTGAAGCTGGACACTGTTGTTCAGAGGAGCTAGCCAACAACACAGCTAACACAATCACTTCAATCTGAAGCTGGACACTGTTGTTCAGAGGAGCTAGCCAACAACACAGCTAACACAATCACTTCAAACTGAAGCTGGACACTGTTGTTCAGAGGAGCAAGCCAACAACACAGCTAACACAATCACTTCAATCTGAAGCTGGACACTGTTGTTTAGAGGAGCAAGCCAACAACACAGCTAACACAATCACTTCAATCTGAAGCTGGACACTGTTGTTCAGAGGAGCAAGCCAACAACACAGCTAACACAATCACTTCAAACTGAAGCTGGACACTGTTGTTCAGAGGAGCAAGCCAACAACACAGCTAACACAATCACTTCAATCTGAAGCTGGACACTGTTGTTCAGAGGAGCAAGCCAACAACACAGCTAACACAATCACTTCAATCTGAAGCTGGACACTGTTGTTCAGAGGAGCAAGCCAACAACACAACTAACACAATCACTTCAATCTGAAGCTGGACACTGTTGTTTAGAGGAGCAAGCCAACAACACAGCTAACACAATCACTTCAATCTGAAGCTGGACACTGTTGTTTAGAGGAGCAAGCCAACAACACAGCCAACAACACAGCTAACACAATCACTTCAATCTGAAGCTGGACACTGTTGTTCAGAGGAGCAAGCCAACAACACAGCTAACACAATCACTTCAAACTGAAGCTGGACACTGTTGTTTAGAGGAGCAAGCCAACAACACAGCTAACACAATCACTTCAAACTGAAGCTGGACACTGTTGTTCAGAGGAGCTAGCCAACAACACAGCCAACAACACAGCTAACACAATCACTTCAATCTGAAGCTGGACACTGTTGTTCAGAGGAGCTAGCCAACAACACAGCCAACAACACAGCTAACACAATCACTTCAATCTGAAGCTGGACACTGTTGTTTAGAGGAGCTAGCCAACAACACAGCCAACAACACAGCCAACAACACAGCCAACAACACAGCCAACACAATCACTTCAAACTGAAGCTGGACACTGTTGTTCAGAGGAGCTAGCCAACAACACAGCTAACACAATCACTTCAGACTGAAGCTGGACACTGTTGTTCAGAGGAGCAAGCCAACAACACAGCTAACACGATCACTTCAAACTGAAGCTGGACACTGTTGTTCAGAGGAGCAAGCCAACAACACAGCTAACACAATCACTTCAGACTGAAGCTGGAAAGACTAAACTTGCTGCACTTAATAAAAAAATAAAATTCAATTGAAATGTCTTTGTATATATCCATGAAAATGATGCCAACTGATTAATGATTTCGACTGGCTGAGAAATGCTGCCTGTTTGTATCGTCCCGACCCCCGACCCCTACACGTTCATTACTATGGGACAGCTGATCAAATTTGAATAATGAAACAATGTTGCAAATGTCAGAGAAACAGACAGCAATATTTTATATAAATATCCGCTGTTAAAAACTAAATGTTGTCCTAAAAGAAATGTGAGAAAATGTCTAGATTATTTTTAAATTTTTTATAGTGGAGATCAAGTTTATAAATTGCTGGTTTAGGGAGAGGGTAAATATAAATTCGTTTTTAACTGACTTGCCTAGTTAAATAAAAGTTTTTTTTTTTAAAGTAAATAAATAAATGCTTGCTTGGGCTGATGAGATGGTGATTGCTCAGATAACTAGGCATTTTAACGTCATAGATTTAGCCAGTCGTAACTTTTGGAAGTAACACCGGCTGGAATGCGCTTTTAATAACCAAAGGATGAATTTTCTTATGAAAATGTAAACATCAACGAAACATAAGTATTTCTACCGGTACATGTGTTGCTTTCAAATAGTTTTCTTTGGCAACTACGGTATAAACGTAATTAGGGCGTCCATTCTGTAAATTACCTTGGAAAAAATTTACTCCGCGACTCGGCTCCGGCTCGTTTCCGCTGTGTCGTTTATTATTTCTAAGGTAATGTTCACAACACCGGCATTTATCCCTAACGCGTTCCCCGCCTGGTGTGGCAACAGGAGCTGTTGCGTAGTCATGGTCTGTTGGAGGTGCTGGAGGAAAGGGCTCCCTCTGGTGGAGAGCGAGGACAGCGCAGGGAGAGGTTGACCGAGAGGAGGAAGCTACATCAGCTGAAGAGAGAACATGACCTGGCAGAGGGCGGTAGGAGGAAGGTCCTGAGACTGGAGGAGGGACTGGATGGGGAGGGGGATTCGGGGTCGGACACAGAGCAGGGCGCCACGGGACGGGACGGGAAGGACAAGGAGCAGACCGGTGGACACAACCTGGACATACAGGTGAGGATGATGTCACTATGGGCGGGAGCCATGGCAACAGACCAGTCGGTTACACTGTCAAATGACCGTAATTAATAACATATAAAGGCTTCAATTATATTGTCTGTAGATTCATATGAATTGTAATCCTTACAAATTCTTATACCCCCTTTTTTTAGATTTTAAAACGTATCTGTCTTGAACCCTCCCCTACAGGAAGTGAAGTTCAAGCTTCGCCACAACGTGTCAGAGCTCCAGGAAGCGGCGTCGGCCAGCCAGGACCTGTCGTCAAGGCAACAAGCCCTCCTGAAGCTGCTGCTTTGTCGAGGCCTTTACCCCCAGCTGGCGTTGCCAGACGAACACAATGCCAACCGCAAGGACTCAGAACAGGTGTGTGTGAACAGGAGTGTGTGTGTGTAGGTGTGAGCGTGTGTGAACAGGAGTGTGTGTAGGTGTGAGCGTGTGTGAACAGGAGTGTGTGTGTGTGTGTGTGTGAACAGGAGTGTGTGTAGGTGTGAGCGTGTGTGAACAGGAGTGTGTGTAGGTGTGAGCGTGTGTGAACAGGAGTGTGTGTGTGTGTGTGTGAACAGGAGTGTGTGTAGGTGTGAGCGTGTGTGAACAGGAGTGTGTGTAGGTGTGAGCGTGTGTGAACAGGAGTGTGTAGGTGTGAGCGTGTGTGAACAGGAGTGTGTGTAGGTGTGAGCGTGTGTGAACAGGAGTGTGTGTAGGTGTGAGCGTGTGTGAACAGGAGTGTGTGTAGGTGTGAGCGTGTGTGTACGGTGATAATGTCCCTGTCTCCTATAGGTGTTCCACACCCGTAATAAGCAAGGGGTAGTAATCCACCCCACCAGTGTGTTTGCCAGCGACCCAGAGGTGCTGCACGTCCCTGAGGAGGGGAACAGAGAGGGGCCAGACAAAGGGGAGAGCAGCAAACACCAGCTCCTAGCGTTCGTTACTCTACTTGAGACCAACAAGCCTTATGTATCCAACTGTGTCAGAGTCCCAGCCTTACAGGTCAGTACCGGGTCAGAGTCCCAGCCCTAACAGGTCAGTACCGGGTCAGAGTCCCAGCCTTACAGGTCAGTACCGGGTCAGTACCGGGTCAGAGTCCCAGCCTTACAGGTCAGTACCGGGTCAGAGTCTCAGCCTTACAGGTCAGTACCGTGTCAGAGTCCCAGCCTTACAGTCAGTACCGGGTCAGAGTCCCAGCCCTAACAGGTCAGTACCGGGTCAGAGTCCCAGCCTTACAGGTCAGTACCGGGTCAGTACCGGGTCAGAGTCCCAGCCTTACAGTTCAGTACCGGGTCAGTACCGGGTCAGAGTCCCAGCCTTACAGGTCAGTACCGTGTCAGAGTCCCAGCCTTACAGTCAGTACCGTGTCAGAGTCCCAGCCCTAAAAGGTCAGTACAGGGTCAGTACCGTGTCAGAGTCCCAGCCTTACAGGTCAGTACCGTGTCAGAGTCCCAGCCTTACAGGTCAGTACCGTGTCAGAGTCCCAGCCCTAACAGGTCAATACCGGGTCAGAGTCCCAGCCCTAACAGGTCAGTACCGGGTCAGAGTCTCAGCTCGATGCCTGACAAAGATCCACCTCAGACTGAAATGTTATCCGTGTCAGAGCTGGTTTCAGAACACAGCTTTTATGGTTCCTGTCTGCACTGTTTCTCTCCTGACTGTCTGTTCGTGTCCCCTTCCAGGCCCTGTTGCTGGTAGCTAACTCCTTGGACAGTAATGCTGACTGTACCAGGCTGGTGGTGGATGGCTGGTTGGAGGTAGGACTGACAGGAGAGGGGGCTCTGAAGGTTCTGTCCACCTCCCTCACTCTCAGGGCCGACTGGGAGCGCCTCCTGCTAGCCCAGCTGGGACAGGGCACTCTGGGGGCCGGAGCGGGGAGCAGGGCCAAGGCTGGGAGGGGAGAGGGGCTGGGGGTACCTGGGCTCTCCCGTAAAGACCTGGAGAAACTCAGTGAAGGACTGGTCCGCTTCCTGCTATACACTGAGGTACAGGAACACCTAACCTTTAACGTTGAGGAAGACTACTTTATAATATGGTACCCGGATCCGGGATAATTGTCATAAACTACGCTAAATAGCATAGCGCAACGGTCAAATAATCTTACTAGAACATATTCATGAAATCACAAGTGAAATATAGAGAAGCACAGCTTAGCCTTTTGTTAATCACCCTGTCGTATCAGATTTTGAAATTATGCTTTACGGCGAAAACAATACAAGCGTTTGTGTAAGTTTATCGATATTTGAGGCAAAACATGATGTACACCTAGCGGCAGGTAACTTGGTCACGAAAATCAGAAAAGCAATCAAATTAATCGTTTACCTTTGATGATCTTCGGATGTTTTCACTCACGAGACTCCCAGTTAGATAGCAAATGTTCCTTTTGTTCCATAAAGATATTTTTTTATATCCAAATACCTCCGTTAGGTTGATGCGTTATGCCTAGGAATCCACTGGAAATAGCGGTCACGACAACGCAGACAAAAATTCCAAATTATATCCATAATATCGACAGAAACATGGAAAACGTTTTTTTTTATAATCAATCCTCAAGGTGTTTTTCAAATATCTATTCGATAATATATCAACCGGGACAATTGGTTTTTCACTAGGACCGGGAGGAAAAATGGCTTCCTCTCTGTTTAGCGCGAAAATCACACTGAGAGCCAACAAATGACCACTTACGCAATGTGGACGTTTACGCTCATTCTTCAAAATAAAGGCCTGAAACTACGTCTAAAGGCTGTAGACACCTTAGGGAAGCCATAGAAAAAGGAATCTGGTTGATATCCCTTTCAATGGGCAATAGGGATGCATAGAAAGACAGGGGTTTCAAAATAAGAGTCACTTCCTGATTGGATTTTTCTCAGGATTTCGCCTGCAATATCAGTTCTGTTATACTCACAGACAATATTTTTACAGTTTTGGAAACTTTAGAGTGTTTTCTATCCTAAGCTGTCAATTATATGCATATTCTAATATTCTAGCATCTGGTCCTGAGAAATAGGCAGTTTACTTTGGGAATGTTATTTTTCCAAAAATATAAATAGTGCCCCCTAGCTTCAAGAGGTTATTTTAACTGTGGGTTCTAGTTATAACATAGAAACTAGGACTTTGTTTTTCCTACCATGTGATCTGACCAGGAAAAGCTCTCATGTCTAATCATCACGTCCCTCGTTTATTGTCTAGATAACATCATGAGAACACCCCCAACTGAGGTGTCTGTCTGCCTGTCTGTCTGTCCTCTCCGTCTGTCTGTCCGTCCACTCCAGGTGAGCTACAGTCTACGTCGTTTGACAGGCCTGCAGGTACAGAACCTCTACGTAGGTCCCCAGGCCCAGTCCGAGTTCTCTGAGCCCCATGCCCCAAACCCCCTTTTCCCTGGGGTGGAGGCGCAACCTGACACCATCAAGGGAGGCCTCCAAGTCACCAAATACTTCACCTACAACTGCCTCACTGTGAGTAGAGGTTATCATATTACCAACTACAGATGGATAACTGACTCCACACTCCACAAGCAACCATAGACCAGTTCTAGCTTTGATTTAACCAATCAGATGAGTCAACAACACGAGCTGACGCAGACCAAAACATATCAGAACATTTCTGAATATCGCAGAGTAAACTTTAGGAAAAGACAGTTAGTCAACACTATATATGCTCCCAACTATTTACTGGGTCAACCTGGGGTCCACCGTGGGTCAACCTGGGGTCCACCGAGGGTCAACCTGGGGTCCACCGTGCAAAAGCAGCAGCTACTCTTCATGGGGTTTATTATGGATCCCCAGTAGTTCCTGCCAAGGCAGCAGCTACTCTTCATGGGGTTTATTATGGATCCCCGTTAGTTCCTGCCAAGGCAGAAGCTACTCTTCCTGGGGTTTATTATGGATCCCCATTAGTTCCTGTCAAGGCAGCAGCTACTCTTCCTGGGGTTTGTTATGGATCCCCATTAGTTCCTGCCAAGGCAGCAGCTACTCCTCCTGGGGTTTATTATGGATCCCCATTAGTTCCTGCCAAGACAGCAGCTACTCTTCCTGGGGTTTGTTATGGATCCCATTAGTTCCTGTCAAGGCAGCAGCTACTCCTCCTGGGGTTTATTATGGATCCCCATTAGTTCCTGCCAAGGCAGCAGCTACTCCTCCTGGGGTTTATTATGGATCCCCATTAGTTCCTGCCAAGGCAGCAGCTACTCTTCCTGGGGTTTATTATGGATCCCCATTAGTTCCTGCCAAGGTAGCAGCTACTCTTCCTGG
Source organism: Oncorhynchus kisutch (assembly GCF_002021735.2). Lineage (NCBI taxonomy): Eukaryota > Metazoa > Chordata > Actinopteri > Salmoniformes > Salmonidae > Oncorhynchus > Oncorhynchus kisutch. The sequence continues at coordinate 4,207,275 of NC_034191.2, forward strand.
GGTTTATTATGGATCCCTGTTAGTTCCTGCCAAGGCAGCAGCTACTCTTCCTGGGGTTTATTATGGATCCCTGTTAGTTCCTGCCAAGGCAGCAGCTACTCTTCCTGGGGTTTATTATGGATCCCTGTTAGTTCCTGCCAAGGCAGCAGCTACTCTTCATGGGGTTTATTATGGATCCCCATTAGTTCCTGCCAAGGCAGCAGCTACTCTTCCTGGGGTTTATTATGGATCCCTGTTAGTTCCTGCCAAGGCAGCAGCTACTCTTCCTGGGGTTTATTATGGATCCCTGTTAGTTCCTGCCAAGGCAGCAGATACTGTTCCTGGGGTTTATTACAAAACATGAAACATGATACAGAACATCTCAAGGACAGAACTACGTAGATTTATTAAAAAGGCTCACAGCCTTCATATCAATACGTACACACACTATCCAATAGGGGAGAGGCGTTGTGCCGTGAGGCGAGGCGTTGTGCCGTGAGGCGAGGCGTTGTGCCGTGAGGCGAGGCGTTGTGCCGTGAGGCGAGGCGTTGTGCCGTGAGGCGAGGCGTTGTGCCGTGAGGCGTTGAGCCGCGAGGCGTTGTGCCGTGAGGAAGTAGATTATTACGTTGTCTGAATGTTTGTCAAAGTTAGCAGGTAAATTTAGTGATCTGGTGATTCACTCCTAAGGACCTGTACTGTGTCTGTAGTATAATGTGTCTGTAGTATAATGTGTCTGTAGTATAATGTGTCTGTAGTATAATGTGTCTGTATTATAATGTGTCTGTATTATAATGTGTCTGTAGTGTCGGTATTATAATGTGTCTGTAGTGTCTGTATTATAATGTGTCTGTACTGTAATGTGTCTGTTCCCCAGGACTCTAAGGACCTCTACAGTGAGTGTCTGCGTACGTTCTGGTCCTGTCCCCACTGTGACCTGTACAGTCCTGTCACACCGCTGGAGAGGATGAGCCACGAGGCCACCTGCAGGCCACCTGGGGAACAGCAGGACAACCAGGACCAAGGTGAGGCTCAAATGGCACCCTATTCCCTATATAGTGCACTACTTTAGACCAGAGCCCTATAGCACCCTATTCCCTATATTGTGCACTACTTTAGACCAGAGCCCTATAGCACCCTATTCCCTATATTTTGCACTACTTTAGACCAGAGCCCTATTCCCTATATAGTGCACTACTTTAGACCAGAGCCCTATAGCACCCTATTCCCTATATTGTGCTTTAGACCAGAGCCCTATTCCCTATATAGTGCACTACTTTAGACCAGAGCCCTATTCCCTATATAGTGCACTACTTTAGACCAGAGCCCTATGGCAGAGGGTTAATTGTAGTGTACTATATAGGGGAAAGGGTACTATTTGGGATGCAGAATACAGGGCATTCAGAAAGTATTCAGACCCCTTCCCTTTTCCCACATTTTGTTACGTTACAGCCTTATTCTAAAATGGATACAATTATTTTTTTCCCTCATCAATCTACACACAATCACCCATAATGACATCACAATCACCCATAATGACATCACAATCACCCATAATGACATCACAATCACCCATAATGACATCACAATCACCCATAATGACAAAGCATAAACAGTTTTAGAATTTTGCAAATGTATTTAAATAAGTATGCAGACCGTTTGCTATGAGACTTCCTTGATGTTTCTACATCTTGATTGGAGTCCACCTGTGGGAAATTCAATTGATTGGACATGATTTGGAAAGGCACACACCTATCTATATAAGGTCCCACAGTTGACAGTGCATGTCAGAGCAAAACCAAGCCATGAGGTTGAAGGAATAGTCTGTAGAGCTCTGAGACAGGATTGTGTCGAGGCACAGATCTGGGGAAGGGTACCAAAAAATGTCTGCAGCATTGAAGGTCCCCAAGAAACCAGTGGCCTCCAACATTCTGAAATGGAAGAAGTTTGGAACCACCAAGACTCTTCCTAGAGCTGGTCACCAGGCCAAACTGAGCAATCGGGGGAGAATGGGCCTTGGTCAGGGAGGTGACCAAGAACCCGATGGTCACTCGGACAGAGCTCCAGAGTTCCTCTGTGGAGATGGGAGAACCTTCCAGAAGGACAACCATCTCTGCACCACTCCACCAATCAGGCCTTTATGGTAGAGTGGCCAGGGTAGCCTAGTGGTTAGAGCGTTGGACTAGTAACCGGAAGGTTGCAAGTTCAAACCCCCGAGCTGACAAGGTACAAATCTGTCGTTCTGCCCCTGAACAGGCAGTTAACCAACTGTTCCTAGACCGTCTTTGAAAATAAGAATTTGTTCTTAACTTGCCTAGTTAAATAAAGGTAAAAAAAAAATATTATAATTAAAAAGCCACTCCTCAGTAGAAGGCACATGACATACTGCTTGGAGTTTACCAGATTCTCTGGTCTGATGAAACCAAGATTGAATTCTTTGGCTTGAATGCCAAGCGTCACGTCTGGAGGAAACCTGGCACCATCCCTACGGTGAAGCATGGTGGTGGCAGCATCATGCTGTGGGGATGTTTTTCAGTGGTAGGGACTGGGAGACTAGTCAGGATCGAGGGAAAGATGAACGGAGCAAAGTACAGAGAGATCCTTCTCCAGAGCACTCAGGACCTCAGACTGGGGTGAAGGTTCCCCTTCCAGCAGCACAATGACCCTAAGAACACAGCCAAGACAACGCAGGAGTGGCTTGGGGACAAGTCTCAGAATGGACTTGAACCCAATCAAACATCGCTGGAAAGACCTAAAAATAGCTGTGCAGCATCACTCCCCATCCAACAGGGAGTTGACAGAGCTTGAGAGGATCTGCAGAGAAGAATGGGAGAAACTCCCCAAATACAGGTGTGCCAAGCTTGTAGCGTCATACCCAAGAAGAATCAAGGCTGTAATCGCTGCCAAAGGTGCTTCAACAAAGTCCTGAGTAAAGGGTCTGAATACTTATGGAAATCTGTTTTTTTATTTGTAATAAATTTGCAAAACTTTCTATAGTTATGGGGTATTGTGATGTCATTATGGGGTATTGTGATGTCATTATGGGGTATTGTGATGTCATTATGGAGTATTGTGATGTCATTATGGGGTATTGTGATGTCATTATGGAGTATTGTGATGTCATTATGGGGTATTGTGGTGTCATTATGGGGTATTGTGATATCATTATGGGGTATTGTGATGTCATTATGGGGTATTGTGATGTCATTATGGAGTATTGTGATGTCATTATGGGGTATTGTGATGTCATTATGGGGTATTGTGATGTCATTATGGGGTATTGTGATGTCATTATGGGGTATTGTGATGTCATTATGGGGTATTGTGATGTCATTATGGGGTATTGTGATGTCATTATGGGGTATTGTGATGTCATTATGGGGTATTGTGATGTCATTATGGGGTATTGTGATGTCATTATGGGGTATTGTGATGTCATTATGGGGTATTGTGATGTCATTATGGGGTATTGTGATGTCATTATGGGGTATTGTGGTGTCATTATGGGGTATTGTGGTGTCATTATGGGGTATTGTGGTGTCATTATGGGGTATTGTGATGTCATGATGGGGTATTGTAATGTCATTATGAGGTATTGTAATGTCATTATGGAGTGTTGTGATGTCATTATGAGGTATTGTAATGTCATTATGGGGTGCTGTGATGTCATTATGGGGTGCTGTGATGTCATTATGGGGTATTGTGATGTCATTATGGGGTATTGTAATGTCATTATGGGGTATTGTGATGTCATTATGGGGTATTGTGATGTCATTATGGGGTATTGTGATGTCATGATGGGGTATTGTAATGTCATGATGGGGTATTGTAATGTCATTATGGAGTGTTGTGATGTCATTATGAGGTATTGTAATGTCATTATGGGGTATTGTGATGGCATTATGGGGTATTGTGATGTCATGATGGGGTATTGTAATGTCATTATGAGGTATTGTAATGTCATTATGGAGTATTGTGATGTCATTATGAGGTATTGTAATGTCATTATGGGGTGCTGTGATGTCATTATGGGGTGTTGTGATGTCATTATGGGGTATTGTGATGTCATTATGGGGTATTGTGTGTAGATTGATGAGCGGGAAAAAACAACTTAATCCATTTTAGAATAAGGCTGTAATGTAACACAATGTGGATAAAGGGGTCTGAATACTTTCTGAATGCCCTGTATATATGTAATATGATCTCTAGGAATGAAGCTAACTGACAGATGCTGTTGTCTGTTTCAGAGGGTGATGATGTGAAGGCAGCCTCCTCTTCCTTCTCTGTTTCCAGTCTGGCCAGAGTCTACCACTGTGATGTCTGTGACAAGGACCTGACGCTCACTTCTACAGAGATCCTCAAACACAAGAGACAGCACATGCACTCTGGACGTTGAAACAGAGATCCTTAAACACCAAGAGACAGAACGTGCACTCTGGACGTTGAAACAGAGATCCTTAAACACCAAGAAGACAGCACGTGCACTCAGGACGTTGAAACAGAGATCCTTAAACACCAAGAAGACAGCACGTGCACTCAGGACGTTGAAACAGAGACCCTTAAACACCAAGAGACAGCACGTGCACTCTGGACGTTGAAACAGAGATCCTTAAACACCAAGAAGACAGCACATGCACGTTGAGAGACACTAAATTTTCCTGTCTAGATCACCTGATCAGGACAAAGTAATGGCCTTCAATTAACTGCTATGGAGAAATCAACAACCTGAAGGGTTTCAGTGAATACTGTTTTATAATAAAATCAAGAGTCACGCCTCTTTCTTCCGGTCATGTGATTTTTGTTGGGTTTCATCTCGACTTCTTTATTGGTTGAAGCTCTGTCAGCTCCCCTCAACTCCATGGTAACAGACTGAATGACATGCAGGTGTCACAGAGGCAGGAAGCGTTTGTTTAAAATATAGAGGAGTGTTTAATGATACCAACCCACGATATGGAACACCTCAAAGCAGCACATTGGCACAGAGTCAGACAGCACGGAAGATGAACACATTAAATTAACCAATCAGAATAAATATCTCATTAAATAAATAAACAGGTCATATTTCAGTAATTACTTTGAAACAAATAAATACATATTAAAATGCACATCGGCAGAAATAAATTAATTGACCCCCCCCCCCCCCCCCTCCTCCCCCAAAATAAAATGAAAATAGTACTTAAATACAGAGTTACTACGAAATCAGGTTATTGATTAATCAAATCAAAAGGCACATTTATTAAGATGTAAGAATGGGGCCTTGGGTTGGGATACCATGTAGCCTGTCTCTCTCAGTGGGTTGGGATACCATGTAGCCTGTCTCTCTCAGTGGGTTGGGATACCATGTAGCCTGTCTCTCTCAGTAGTGGGTTGGGATACCATGTAGCCTGTCTCTCTCAGTGGGTTGGGATACCATGTAGCCTGTCTCTCTCAGTAGTGGGTTGGGATACCATGTAGCCTGTCTCTCTCTCTCTCAGTAGTGGGTTGGGATACCATGTAGCCTGTCTCTCTCAGTGGGTTGGGATACCATGTAGCCTGTCTCTCTCAGTAGTGGGTTGGGATACCATGTTGCCTGTCTCTCTCTCTCTCAGTAGTGGGTTGGGATACCATGTAGCCTGTCTCTCTCTCTCAGTAGTGGGTTGGGATACCATGTAGCCTGTCTCTCTCAGTAGTGGGTTGGGATACCATGTAGCCTGTCTCTCTCTCTCTCTCAGTAGTGGGTTGGGATACCATGTAGCCTCTCTCTCTCTCTCTCAGTAGTGGGTTGGGATACCATGTAGCCTGTCTCTCTCTCTCAGTAGTGGGTTGGGATACCATGTAGCCTGTCTCTCTCAGTAGTGGGTTGGGATACCATGTAGCCTGTCTCTCTCTCTCTCTCTCAGTAGTGGGTTGGGATACCATGTAGCCTGTCTCTCTCTCTCTCTCAGTAGTGGGTTGGGATACCATGTAGCCTGTCTCTCTCTCTCAGTAGTGGGTTGGGATACCATGTAGCCTGTCTCTCTCAGTAGTGGGTTGGGATACCATGTAGCCTGTCTCTCTCTCTCTCTCTCAGTAGTGGGTTGGGATACCATGTAGCCTGTCTCTCTCTCTCTCTCAGTAGTGGGTTGGGATACCATGTAGCCTGTCTCTCTCTCTCAGTAGTGGGTTGGGATACCATGTAGCCTGTCTCTCTCAGTAGTGGGTTGGGATACCATGTAGCCTGTCTCTCTCTCTCTCTCAGTAGTGGGTTGGGATACCATGTAGCCTGTCTCTCTCTCTCTCAGTAGTGGGTTGGGATACCATGTAGCCTGTCTCTCTCAGTACTGGGTTGGGATACCATGTAGCCTGTCTCTCTCTCTCTCTCTCAGTAGTGGGTTGGGATACCATGTAGCCTGTCTCTCTCTCTCTCAGTAGTGGGTTGGGATACCATGTAGCCTGTCTCTCTCTCTCTCTCAGTAGTGGGTTGGGATACCATGTAGCCTGTCTCTCTCTCAGTACTGGGTTGGGATACCATGTAGCCTGTCTCTCTCTCAGTACTGGGTTGGGATACCATGTAGCCTGTCTCTCTCTCAGTACTGGGTTGGGATACCATGTAGCCTGTCTCTCTCTCTCTCTCAGTAGTGGGTTGGGATACCATGTAGCCTGTCTCTCTCTCAGTAGTGTGTTGGGATACCATGTAGCCTGTCTCTCTCAGTAGTGGGTTGGGATACCATGTCGCCTGTCTCTCTCTCTCAGTACTGGGTTGGGATACCATGTAGCATGTCTCTCTCTCAGTACTGGGTTGGGATACCATGTAGCCTGTCTCTCTCTCTCTCAGTAGTGTGTTGGGATACCATGTAGCCTGTCTCTCTCTCAGTAGTGTGTTGGGATACCATGTAGCCTGTCTCTCTCTCAGTAGTGGGTTGGGATACCATGTAGCCTGTCTCTCTCTCAGTACTGGGTTGGGATACCATATAGCCTGTCTCTCTCTCTCAGTAGTGGGTTGGGATACCATGTAGCCTGTCTCTCACTCAGTAGTGTGTTGGGATACCATGTAGCCTGTCTCTCTCTCTCAGTACTGGGTTGGGATACCATGTAGCCTGTCTCTCTCTCTCAGTAGTGTGTTGGGATACCATGTAGCCTGTCTCTCTCTCAGTAGTGGGTTGGGATACCATGTAGCCTGTCTCTCTCTCAGTACTGGGTTGGGATACCATGTAGCCTGTCTCTCTCAGTAGTGTGTTGGGATACCATGTAGCCTGTCTCTCTCTCAGTAGTGTGTTGGGATACCATGTAGCCTGTCTCTCTCTCTCTCAGTACTGGGTTGGGATACCATGTAGCCTGTCTCTCTCTCAGTAGTGGGTTGGGATACCATGTAGCCTGTCTCTCTCTCAGTAGTGTGTTGGGATACCATGTAGCCTGTCTCTCTCTCTCTCAGTACTGGGTTGGGATACCATGTAGCCTGTCTCTCTCAGTAGTGTGTTGGGATACCATGTAGCCTGTCTCTCTCTCAGTACTGGGTTGGGATACCATGTAGCCTGTCTCTCTCTCAGTAGTGGGTTGGGATACCATGTAGCCTGTCTCTCTCTCTCTCAGTACTGGGTTGGGATACCATGTAGCCTGTCTCTCTCTCAGTAGTGGGTTGGGATACCATGTAGCCTGTCTCTCTCTCAGTAGTGTGTTGGGATACCATGTAGCCTGTCTCTCTCTCAGTACTGGGTTGGGATACCATGTAGCCTGTCTCTCTCTCAGTACTGGGTTGAGATACCATGTAGCCTGTCTCTCTCTCAGTACTGGGTTGAGATACCATGTAGCCTGTCTCTCTCTCAGTACTGGGTTGAGATACCATGTAGCCTGTCTCTCTCTCAGTACTGGGTTGAGATACCATGTAGCCTGTCTCTCTCAGTACTGGGTTGGGATACCATGTAGCCTGTCTCTCTCAGTACTGGGTTGGGATACCATGTAGCATGTCTCTCTCAGTACTGGGTTGAGATACCATGTAGCCTGTCTCTCTCTCTCAGTATTGGGATGAGATACCATGTAGCCTGTCTCTCTCTCTCAGTACTGTGTTGAGATACCATGTAGCCTGTCTCTCTCTCAGTACTGTGTTGAGATACCATGTAGCCTGTCTCTCTCTCAGTACTGGGTTGGGATACCATGTAGCCTGTCTCTCTCTCTCTCTCTCTCTCTCTCAGTACTGTGTTGAGATACCATGTAGCCTGTCTCAGTACTGGGTTGAGATACCATGTAGCCTGTCTCTCTCTCAGTACTGGCTTGATATACCATGTAGCCTGTCTCTCTCTCTCAGTAGTGTGTTGGGATACCATGTAGCCGGTCTCTTGCTCAATACTGGGTTGAGATACCATGTAGCCTGTCTCTCGCTCAATACTGGGTTGAGATACCATGTAGCCTGTCTCTCGCTCAATACTGGGTTGAGATACCATGTAGCATGTCTCTCGCTCAATACTGGGTTGAGATACCATGTAGCCTGTCTCTCGCTCAATACTGGGTTGAGATACCATGGCGCCTGTCTCTCTCTCTCAGTACTGGGTTGGGATACCATGTAGCCTGTCTCTCTCTCTCTCAGTACTGTGTTGAGATACCATGTAGCCTGTCTCTCTCTCTCAGTACTGTGTTGATATACCATGTAGCCTGTCTCAGTACTGGGTTGATATACCGTGTAGCCTGTCTCTCTCTCTCAGTAGTGTGTTGGGATACCATGTAGCCTGTCTCTCGCTCAATACAGGGTTGAGATACCATGTCGCCTGTCTCTCTCTCTCAGTACTGGGTTGAGATACCATGTAGCCTGTCTCTCTCTCTCAGTACTGTGTTGAGATACCATGTAGCCTGTCTCTCTCTCTCAGTACTGTGTTGAGATACCATGTAGCCTGTCTCTCTCTCTCTCAGTACTGTGTTGGGATACCATGTAGCCTGTCTCAGTACTGGGTTGAGATACCATGTAGCCTGGCTCCCCCTGTGTGTGTGGATCAAACATATCAGTGGTATAAATATACTGTTGTGTGTGTCAGACTAGTTTGTCATATCAACAGCTAACCTGGATATTGTGTGTGTGTACAGATCAGTTGATGTGTCAGTGATTTGAAGGGAATGATAGTCATTTAAGCAACACTTTGGTTAGAGTTGTACTTCTGCCATCTGGGGGCTCTGTGACTGGTCTGGGGAGGACAGGGGTCTGAGCACTACCTGGGCATAGTAACCTGTGTTACACTGATAGACGTCCCCCTCCCATACTGTAAATACTGGTGTTACACTGATAGACGTCCCCCTCCCATACTGTAGATACTGGTGTTACACTGATAGACGTCCCCCTCCCATACTGTAGGTACTGGTGTTACACTGATAGACGTCCCCCTCCCATACTGTAGGTACTGGTGTTACACTGATAGACGTCCCCCTCCCATACTGTAGGTACTGGTGTTACACTGATAGACGTCCCCCTCCCATACTGTAGGTACTGGTGTTACACTGATAGACGTCCCCCTCCCATACTGTAGGTACTGGTGTTACACTGATAGACGTCCCCCTCCCATACTGTAGGTACTGGTGTTACACTGATAGACGTCCCCCTCCCATACTGTAGGTACTGGTGTTACACTGATAGACGTCCCCCTCCCATACTGTAGATACTGGTGTTACACTGATAGACGTCCCCCTCCCATACTGTAGGTACTGGTGTTACACTGATAGACGTCCCCCTCCCATACTGTAGGTACTGGTGTTACACTGATCGACGTCCCCCTCCTATACTGTACTCAAGTTTCCACTGATTTAGAGGGGTGTCATCAAGAGAAGGTAGGTTCCTCTTCAATCCTCTGTTTCCTGGTAGATTAACACAGCGATTTAAACACTCCATACTCTCAAGCAGACATGTCAGCCTATACATAATCTCTCATGGACAGATGCACATAACATCTGACACGATGTTTTAGGTCTGGGATTTCCGTGTTTAGCCCAATACATGATGTCTGAACCGAGAGCTGTCTCCTGTGTTCCACCAAATCAATTTAGTTTCTCTCATTCTAATCTATATCTACCACATCACCAGCAGAGATGGATTTTGAGCACTGGAGTGACGGGCTAGTGGAACAGAAGGGGCTAGTGGAACGGACGGGGCTAGTGGAACAGAGTGGAACGGACGGGGCTAGTGGAACGGACGGGGCTAGTGGAACAGACGGGGCTAGTGGAACGGACTGGGCTAGTGGAACAGACTGGGCTAGTGGAACAGACTGGGCTAGTGGAACAGACTGGGCTAGTGGAACAGACTGGGCTAGTGGAACAGACTGGGCTAGTGGAACAGACTGGGCTAGTGGAACAGACTGGGCTAGTGGAACAGACTGGGCTAGTGGAACAGACTGGGCTAGTGGAACAGACTGGGCTAGTGGAACACTTTCTACTAGCCCGGGTCATGTGATAGTTGAAAAGTGCCCGGTCTGAACAGTATTAGCAGGCAATCTTCATATGCATCCCTGATCACCAGCATGTGTAGGGTTAACTACCACCATCTGACCCCAGAGCTATGGACAGTCTAACAGTTTATACAGAGAGATGTTTAACTGCGTTAACTCCCTGTGCCATTAAAACGTGTGTGTGTGTCAGACCCACAATACACTGATCACTTTTACCTCCGCGTCATGGCTGGGTCACTTCCTCTTATTAGAACAACCTCAGTGCCCTGTATTTTTTTCCGTGGTGCCTAGTCACGTTAGAAGGCATGGGTTGGGCCTACAGATTGGACTTGTACATATGGGGGGGGTTGGGCCTACAGATCGGCCTTTTACATGGGTGGGGGGGGGTTGGGCCTACAGATTGGCCTTTTACATGGGGGGGTGGGTGGGGGGTGGGTGGGGGTTGGGCCTACAGATTGGCCTTGTATATGGGGGGGTTGGGCCTACAGATTGGGGTTTTTCATCGGTGGGGGGGGGGGGGGGGGTTGGGCCTACAGATTGGCCTTGTATATGGGGGGGGGTTGGGCCTACAGATTGGTGTTTTACATGGCTGGGTGGGGGGGGGGGGGGGGGTTGGGCTTTTACATGGCTGGGTAAGGGGGGGGGTTGGGCCTACAGATTGGCCTTTTACATGGCTGGGTGGGGGGGGGGCTACAGATTGGTATTTCCACATTTTGTTACGTAAACAGCCTTATTCTAAAGTTGATTTAATATTTTTCCCCCTCAATCTACATAAAATACCTCATAATGACAAAGCAAAAACAGGATTGTATACATTGGAGCAAATTCAGACCCGTTGCTATGAGACTCAATTAAGCTCAGGTGCATTCTGTTTCCATTGATCATCCTTGATGTTCAACTTGATTGGAGTCAACCTGTGGTAAATTCAATTGATTGGACATGATTTGGAAATGCACACACCTGTCTTATATAAGGTCCCACCATGTCAGAGCAAAAACCAAGCCATGAGGTCGAAGAAATTGTCCGTAAAGCTCAGAGACAGGATTGAGACGAGGTACAGATCTGGGGAAGGGTACTAAAAAATGTCTGCAGCATTGAAGGTCCCCAAAAACACAAACACAGTTTGGAACCACCAAGACTCTTCCCAGAGCTGGCCGCCCGGCCAAACTGAGCAATCGGGGGAGGTGACCGGAGCTATAGAGTTCCTCTGTGGAGATGGTTGCCTTTCTGGAAGGTTCTCCTATCTCTGCATCACTCCAGCAATCAGGCCTTATGGTAGAGTTGCCAGACGGAAGTCACTCCTCAGTAAAAGGGACATAACAGCCCGCTTATAGTTTTCCAAAATGCACCTAAAGACTCTGACCAGGAGAAACAAGATTCTCTGGTCTGACGAAACCAAGATTGAACTCTTTGGCCTGAATGCCAAGCATCACGTCTGGAGGAAACCTGGCACCATCTCTATGGTGAAGCATGGTGGTGGCAGCATCATGTTGTGGGGATGTTTTTCAGCGGCAGGGACTGGGAGACTAGTCAGGATCGAGGGGAAAGATGAACGGAAGATCCTTGATGAAAACCTGCTCCAAGAGCGCTCAGGACCAGGATCACCTTCCAACAGGACAACAACCCTAAGCACACAGCCAAGACAACACAAGAGTGGCTTCGGGACAAGTCTCAGAATGTCCAGCTAGAGCCTGGACTTGAACCCGATCAAACATCTCTGGAGAGACCTGAAAACAGCTGTGCAGCGACGCTCCCCATCCATCCTGACAGAGCTTGAGAGGATCTGCAGAGAAGAATGGGAGAAGCTCCCCAAATACAGGTGTGCCAAGCTTGTAGCGTCATACCCAATAAGAGTCAAGGCTGTAATCGCTGACAAAGGTGCTTCAACAAAGTACTGAGTAAAGGGTCTGAATACTTATTTAAATGTCATATTTAAGTTTGGTTTTAATAAATTTGAAAGAAAATCTGTTTTTGCTTTGTCGTTGTGGAGTATTGTGTGTAGATTGAAGGGAAGACAATTGAATCCATTTTAGAATAAGGCTGTAATGTAACAATGTTGTTGAAGTCAAGGGGTCTGAATACTTTCTGAATGTCCTGTTTAACCTCTTCTTCCACGCAGCAATCTGCTATACACATCCTCATATACTGCTCCCTTATACCACTAACCTCTAGAACCCTAACCCAACACTGTGCTCGTACTTAAATATTGAACTCACCCCCAAGACAACACTAGTGCTGTAATACAGTACACTCACCTCACTCTCCCTCTCCCTCTCCCTCTCTCTCTCTCTCTCTCTCTCTCTCTCTCTCTCTCTCTCTCTCTCTCTCTCTCTCTCTCTCTCTCTCTCTCTCTCTCTCTCTCTCTCTCTCTCTCTCTCTCTCTCTCTCTCTCTCTCTCTCTCTCTCTCTCTGTCTCTCTCTCTCTCTGTCTCTGTCTCTGTCTCTGTCTCTGTCTCTGTCTCTGTCTCTGTCTCTGTCTCTCTCTCTCTCTCTCTCTCTCTCTCTGGGGGGTAGTTCCAGAGGTAATTTCAAAACACCATTCCAGTGTCTGTGATGGGGTCCTGTCAACATGTTTAATCAAATATACCAATCAAAATTCTAATCATATATATATAAACGTCCTTTTGTTTTCTCCCTAAATTAAAACAAAAACAAAAACTGACAGTTGAAACAGTGTACACACATCATCAGTCTCTTCTCTGACCTCTGACCCCTGACAGAACAATCAGCAGCCAGTCCTCAGTAACGATGGTAACTCCTCTATGAAGGCTCCTGGTGATTTTCATTCAACCTGGGGTCGTTCCGTGTTCTGTGTGCAGGGCAGCCACATAGACGTCCCCCTCCCATACTGTAGGTACTGGTGTTACACTGATAGACGTCCCCCTCCCATACTGTAGGTACTGGTGTTACACTGATGGACGTCCCCATCCCATACTGTAGGTACTGGTGTTACACTGATAGACGTCCCCCTCCCATACTGTAGGTACTGGTGTTACACTGATAGACGTCCCCCTCCCATACTGTAGGTACTGGTGTTACACTGATAGACGTCCCCCACCCATACTGTAGGTACTGGTGTTAAACTGATAGACATCCCCCTCCACAGCAGACATGAACCATTGAGGGAAAGAAGGGTCCAGTTTGAAATGAGAGAGTGGAAGGCTGGTGGGGGGCTAGGTTAAGAGATCTGTCTACCCCCTCAATTAGAGAGTGGAAGGCTGTTGGGGGCCGTGGGGGGCTAGGTTAAGAGATCTGTCTACCCCCTCAATTAGAGAGTGGAAGGCTGTTGGGGGCCGTGGGGGGCTAGGTTAAGAGATCTGTCTACCCCCTCAAAGAGAGAGTGGAAGGCTGTTGGGGGGCTAGGTTAAGAGATCTGTCTACCCCCTCAAAGAGAGAGTGGAAGGCTGGTGGGGGGCTAGGTTAAGAGATCTGTCTACCCCCTCAAAGAGAGAGTGGAAGGCTGGTGGGGGGCTAGGTTAAGAGATCTGAGTCTACCCGCTCAAAGAGAGCGCATTTCATCGTCCCCTGTGCTCCCTCTCTTTCTATCTCCTCCATTCCATACAGTCTGTTTCTTCACCCCAAAGTCCAACACACATCCAACCCCCTGGGTCTAGCCCCCCTTCCCAACACCCTCCTCCCCCCCCTAAGTCGAGCCCAACACCCTCCCTCACACCTGGGTCGAGCCCAACACCCTCCAACCCCCCTGGGTCTAGCCCCCCTCCAACCCCCCTCCCTCCCCACTGCCCAACACCTTCCAACCACCCTAGGTCTAGCCCTCCCAACACCCTCCAACATCCCTGGGTCTAGCCCCCAAAATGCTCCAACCCCCTGGGTCTAGCCCCCCTCCAACCCCCCTCCCTCCCCACTGCCCAAACCTTCCAACCCCCCTCGGTCTAGCCCTCCCAACACCCTCCAAATTCCCTGGGTCTAGCCCCCAAAACACCTCCAACCTCCCTGGGTCTAGCCTCCCTCCAACCCCCCCATGGGTCTAGCCTCCCCCAGCCCCCCCTGGGTCTAGCCCCCTCTCCCTCCCCACTGCCCAGCCCCCCCTGGATCTAGCCCCCCTCCAACCCCCCCTGGGTCTAGCCCCCTCTACCTCCCCACTGCCCAACCCCCCCCTGGGTCTAGCCTTCCCCAGCCCCCCCTGGGTCTAGCCCCCCTGGGTCTAGCCTTGCCCAGCCCCCCCTGGGTCTAGCCCCTTCTCCCTCCCCACTGCCCAACCCCCCCTGGGTCTAGCCTCCCCCAGCCTGGCCTCACCGAACGGCCTTGTGCTTCCCCCCACAGCAGCCGCACCTCTCTCCACAGCGCAGGCAAGCTCGCAGGGGCAGGTAGCAGCACATGCAGGGCACAAACAGGGACAGAGCCAGGAGGGCCAGCCAGCGGGCACAGCACAGAGGGTGGGGACGGCCCTCCCCTAAAGAGTCCTCGCAGGAACACGGTTCCCAGAACTCGCCCTCTGAGTCCGACATACAGTGATACAGCAGGCTCTCTGCGCACCACACACAGGTCCACTGGTGCAGGCAGTGTAGGGCAGGGTCGGGGGCGTCCCGGCAGCGGCCCCGCCCATTCTCTGATTGGCTGAACACGGAGCGGCAGTAGACGCAGCGCGACGAACACGACGACCCCGCCGGACACGGACTGTCCTCGTCTGGGGAGATGGCCGGGTCGCCGTCATTACCATCCCCACCTCCCGCTGCTGCCCCTCCTCCACCTCCTCGCTTGCGAGTCCGTGAGCGGGGAGTGGCCAGAGAGGTGTGGATGCAGCAAGGGGAGGGACTTCCCTTCCCGGTCTCTTGGGGCGAGCCGGCGCCCGACGAGCCTCCAGATACAGCATTGGGCATGGACGCCATGCAGGTGGGTGAGGAGGACGAGGAGAGACGCTGGGAACCTTTACTGTCCAGAGTGACCGTCACCTCGCAGCCCGCCGTGCCCACCCCTGCCACCTCCTTCTCAAAGCGCACCACACACAGCTCTGTGGACTTGTCCTGTATGCTGCCCCCACTGCCCACCACC
>NC_034191.2:4233376-4238376 GCF_002021735.2 Oncorhynchus kisutch
GTAGTAGTAGTAGTAGTAGTGGTGTGGTGGTAGTAGTAGTAGTGAGGTGTGTTCTAGTCTTTACCTGGGCAGTAGTAGTAGTAGTAGTGGTGAGGTGTGTTCTAGTCTTTACCTGGGCAGTAGTAGTAGTAGTAGTAGTAGTAGTGGGTGGGGTGAGGTGTGATCTAGTCTTTACCTTGGGGCAGTAGTAGTAGTGGTGGTGGTGAGGTGTGTTCTAGTCTTTACTTGGGCAGTAGTAGTTAGTAGTAGTAGTAGTAGTGGTGGTGGTGGTGGTGAGTTTGTGTTCTAGTCTTTACCTGGTAGTAGTGGTAGTAGTAGTAGTGTAGTAGTAGTAGTAGTAGTAGTAGTAGTGGTAGTAGTAGTAGTAGTAGTAGTAGTATTAGTAGTAGTAGTAGTAGTGTGTGTGTTCTAGTCTTTAACCTGGGTAGTAGTAGTAGTAGTGGTGAGGTGTGTTCTAGTCTTTACCTGGCAGTAGTAGTAGTGTAGTAGTGGGTGGTGAGGTGTGTTCTAGTCTTTACCTGGGTATAGTAGTGGTGGTGGTAGTAGTAGTGGTGGTGTGAGGTGTGTGTTTTTAGTCTTTACCTGGACAGTAGTAGTAGTATAGTAGTGGTGAGGTGTGTTCTAGTCTTTACCTGGGCAGTAGTAGTAGTAGTAGTAGTAGTAGTAGAGGTGGTGAGGTGTGTTCTAGTCTTTACCTGGGTAGTAGTGGTAGTAGTAGTGGTGGTGGTGAGGTGTGTTCTAGTCTTTAACCTGGACAGTAATAAGTAGTGGTAGTAGTAGTAGTAGAGTAGTAGTAGTAGTAGTAGAGTGGTGTTTCTAGTCTTTACCTGGCAGTAGCAGTAGTAGTGAGGTTGTTCTAGTCTTTACCTGGGCAGTAGTAGTAGTAGTCGTATGGTAGTATTGAGGTGTGTTATAGTCTTACCTGGGTATAGTAGTAGTAGTAGTAGTAGTAATAGTAGTAGTAGTAGTGGTGGTGAGGTGTGTTCTAGTCTTTACCTGGGCAGTAGTAGTAGTAGTAGTGGTGGTGGTGGTGTGATCTAGTCTTTACCTGGGCAGTAGTAGTAATGGTAGTAGTAGTAGTGGTGAGGTGTGATCTAGTCTTTACCTGGGCAGTAGTAGTAGTAGTAGTGGTGGTGGTGGTGAGGTATGTATAGTCATTAACTGGGTAGTAGTAGTAGTAGTAGTAGTAGTAGTAGTAGTAGTAGTGGTGGTGGTGAGGTGTGTTCTAGTCTTTACCTGAGTAGTAGTAGTAGTAGTAGTAGTAGTAGTAGTGGTGGTGGTGGTGGTAGTGAGGTGTGTTCTAGTCTTTACTGGGCAGTAATAGTAGTAGTAGTAGTAGTGGTGGTGAGGTGTGTTCTAGTCTTTACCTGGGCAGTAGTAGTGGTGGTAGTATACTAGTAGTAGTGAGGTGTGTTCTAGTCTTTACCTGGGCAGTAGTAGTAGTAGTAGTAGTAGTGGTGGTGAGGGGTGTTCTAGTCTTTACCTGGGTAGTAGTAGTAGTAGTAGTATAGTATAGTAGTAGTAGTAGTAGTAGAGAGTGGTGTGGTGAGGTGTGATCTAGTCTTTACTTGGGTAGTAGTAGTAGTAGTAGTAGTAGTGGTGGTGGTGTGGTGAGTTGTGTTCTAGTCTTTACCTGGGTAGTAGTATAGTAGTAGTAGTAGTGGTGGTAGTATTAGTGAGGTGTGTTCTAGTCTTTACCTGGGCAGTAGTAGTAGTAGTAGTAGTAGTGGTGAGGTGTGTTCTAGTCTTTACCTGGGCTAGTAGTAGTAGTAGTAGTAGTAGTAGTACTAGTAGTAGTAGTAGTAGTAGTGTGGTGAGGTGTGTTCTAGTCTTTACCTGGGTAGTAGTAGTAGTGGTGGTGGTAGTAGTAGTGGTGGTGGTGAGGTGTGTTATTGTCTTTACCTGGGTAGTAGTAGTGTAGTAGTAGTAGTAGTAGTAGTATATAGTAGTAGTGGTGGTGGTGAGGTGTGTTCTAGTCTTTACCTGGGTAGTAGTGTAGTAGTAGTGGTGGTGGTGAGGTGTGTTCTAGTCTTTACCTGGACAGTAGGAGTAGTAGTAGTGGTGAGGTTGTTCTAGTCTTTACCTGGCAGTAGAAGTAGTAGTAGTAGTAGTGGTGGTGAGGTATGTTCTAGTCTTTACCTGGGTAGTAGTAGTGGTGGTGGTAGTGGTGGTGTTGAGGTGTGTTATTGTCTTTACCTGGGTAGTAGTAGTAGTAGTAGTAGTAGTAGTGGTGGTGGTGGAGGTGTGTTCTAGTCTTTAACCTGGGTAGTAGTGGTAGTAGTAGTGGTGGTGGTGAGGTGTGTTCTAGTCTTTACCTGGACAGTAATAATAGTAGTGGTAGTAGTAGTAGTAGTAGTAGTAGTAGTGAGTGTGTTCTAGTCTTTACCTTGGGCAGTAGTAGTAGTAGTCTATGGTAGTATGGGTGTGTTATAGTCTTTACCGTGGGTAGTAGTAGTAGAGTGGTGGTGGTGGTGAGGTGTGTTATAGTCATTAACTGGGCAGTAGTAGTAGTAATAGTAGTAGTAGTAGTGGTGGTGAGGTGTGTTCTAGTCTTTACCTGGGCAGTAGTAGTAGTAGTATAGAGTGGTGGTGGTGGTGTTATCTAGTCTTTACCTGGGCATAGTAGTAATAGTAGTAGTAGTAGTGGTTGAGGTGTGATCTAGTCTTTACCTGGGCAGTAGTAGTAGTAGTAGTGGTGGTGGTGGTGTGGTGAGGTGTGTTATAGTCATTAACTGGGCAGTAGTAGTAGTAGTAGTAGTAGTAATAGTAGTTAGTAGTATGTGGTGAGGTGTGTTCTAGTCTTTACCTGGGAGTAGTAGTAGTAGTAGTGGTGGTGGTGGTGTGATTCTAGTCTTTACCTGGGCAGTAGTAGTAATGGTAGTAGTAGTAGTGGTGAGTGTTGATCTAGTCTTTACCTGGTGCAGTAGTAGTAGTAGTAGGGTGTGTGGTGAGGTATGTATAGTCATTACTGGTAGTAGTAGTAGTAGTATAGTAGTAGTAGTAGTATGGTGGTGGTGAGGTGTGTTCTAGTCTTTACCTGAGTAGTAGTAGTAGTAGTAGTAGTAGTAGTGGTGGTGGTGGGTAGTGAGGTGTGTTCTAGTCTTTACCTGGGCAGTAATAGTAGTAGTAGTAGTAGTGGTGGTGAGGTGTGTTTCTAGTCTTTACCTGGGCAGTAGTAGTGGTGGTAGTAGTACTAGTAGTAGTGAGGTGTGTTCTAGTCTTTACCTGGGCAGTAGTAGTAGTAGTAGTAGTAGTGGTGGTGAGGTGTGTTCTAGTCTTTACCTGGGTAGTAGTAGTAGTAGTAGTAGTAGTAGTAGTAGTAGTAGTAGTAGTAGTGGTGGTGGTGAGGTGTGATCTAGTCTTTACTTGGGCAGTAGTAGTAGTAGTAGTGGTGGTGGTGGTGGTGAGTTGTGTTCTAGTCTTTACCTGGGTAGTAGTAGTAGTAGTAGTAGTAGTAAGTGGGTGGTGGTAGTAGTAGTGAGGTGTGTTCTAGTCTTTACCTGGGCAGTAGTAGTAGTAGTAGTAGTAGTAGTGGTGAGGTGTGTTCTAGTCTTTACCTGGGCAGTAGTAGTAGTAGTAGTAGTAGTAGTAGTACTAGTAGTAGTAGTAGTAGTGGTGGTGAGGTGTGTTCTAGTCTTTTACCTGGGTAGTAGTAGTGGTGGTGGTAGTAGTAGTAGTGGTGGTGGTGAGGTGTGTTATTGTCTTTACCCTGGGTAGTAGTAGTAGTAGTAGTAGTAGTAGTAGTAGTAGTAGTAGTGGTGGTGGTGAGGTGTGTTCTAGTCTTTACCTGGGTAGTAGTGGTAGTAGTAGTGGTGGTGGTGAGGTGTGGTTCTAGTCTTTACCTGGACAGTAGTAGTAGTAGTAGTAGTGGTGAGGTGTGTTCTAGTCTTTACCAAGGCAGTAGAAGTAGTAGTAGTAGTAGTGGTGGTGAGGTGTGTTCTAGTCTTTACCTGGGTAGTAGTAGTGGTGGTGGTAGTAGTAGTGGTGGTGGTGAGGTGTGTTATTGTCTTTACCTGGGTAGTAGTAGTAGTAGTAGTAGTAGTGGTGGTGGTGAGGTGTGTTCTAGTCTTTACCTGGGTAGTAGTGGTAGTAGTAGTGGTGGTGGTGAGGTGTGTTCTAGTCTTACCTGGACAGTAATAATAGTAGTGGTAGTAGTAGTAGTAGTAGTAGTAGTAGTAGTGAGGTGTGTTCTAGTCTTTACCTGGGCAGTAGTAGTAGTAGTCGTATGGTAGTATTGAGGTGTGTTATAGTCTTTACCTGGGTAGTAGTAGTAGTAGTAGTGGTGGTGGTGGTGAGGTGTGTTATAGTCATTAACTGGGCAGTAGTAGTAGTAATAGTAGTAGTAGTAGTGGTGGTGAGGTGTGTTCTAGTCTTTACCTGGGCAGTAGTAGTAGTAGTAGTAGTAGTGGTGGTGGTGGTGTGATCTAGTCTTTACCTGGGCAGTAGTAGTAATAGTAGTAGTAGTAGTGGTGAGGTGTGATCTAGTCTTTACCTGGGCAGTAGTAGTAGTAGTAGTGGTGGTGGTGGTGGTGGTGGTGAGGTGTGTTATAGTCATTAACTGGGCAGTAGTAGTAGTAGTAGTAGTAGTAGAAGTGGTGAGGTGTGTTCTAGTCTTTACCTGAGTAGTAGTAGTAGTAGTAGTAGTAGTAGTAGTAGTAGTAGTAGTAGTAGTAGTAGTAGTAGTAGTAGTGGTGGTGGTGGTAGTGAGGTGTGTTCTAGTCTTTACCTGAGCAGTAGTAGTAGTGAGGTGTGTTCTAGTCTTTACCTGGGCAGTAATAGTAGTAGTAGTAGTAGTGGTGGTGAGGTGTGTTCTAGTCTTTACCTGGGCAGTAGTAGTAGTAGTAGTAGTAGTGGTGGTGAGGTGTGTTCTAGGCTTTACTTGGGCAGTAGTAGTATTAGTAGTAGTACTAGTAGTAGTAGTGGTGAGGTGTGTTATAGTCTTTACCTGGGCAGTAGTAGTAGTAGTAGTAGTAGTAGTGGTGGTGAGGTGTGATCTAGTC
>NC_034191.2:4250876-4255876 GCF_002021735.2 Oncorhynchus kisutch
GTAGTAGTAGTAGTAGTAGTAGTAGTGGTGGTGGTGAGGTGTGATCTAGTCTTTACTTGGGCAGTAGTAGTAGTAGTAGTAGTAGTGGGTGGTGGTGGTGAGTTGTGTCTAGTCTTTACCTGGGTAGTAGTAGTAGTAGTAGTGTGGTGGTAGTAGTAAGTGAGGTGTGTTCTAGTCTTTACCTGGGCAGTAGTAGTAGTAGTAGTAGTAGTGGTGAGGTGGTGTTCTAGTCTTTACCTGGGCAGTAGTAGTAGTAAGTAGTAGTACTAGTAGTAGTAGCAGTAGTGGTGGTGAGGTGTGTTCTAATCTTTACCTTGGGTAGTAGTAGTGGTGGTGGGTACGTAGTAGTGGTGGTGGTGAGGTGTGTTATTGTCTTTACCTGGTAGTAGTAGTAGTAGTAGTAGTAGTAGTAGTAGTAGTAGTAGTGGTGGTGGTGAGGTGTGTTCTAGTCTTTACCTGGGTAGTAGTTTGTAGTAGTAGTGGTGGTGGTGAGGTGTGTTCTATTCTTTACCTGGACAGTAGTAGTAGTAGTAGTGGTGAGGTGTGTTCTAGTCTTTACCAAGGCAGTAGAAGTAGTAGTAGTAGTAGTGGTGGTGAGGTGTGTTCTAGTCTTTAACTGGGTAAGTAGTAGTGGTGGTGGTAGTAGTAGTGGTGGTGGTGAGGTGTGGTTATTGTCTTTACCTGGGTAGTAGTAGTAGTAGTAGTAGTAGTAGTAGTAGTAGTGGTGTGTGAGGTGGTGTTCTAGTCTTTACCTGGGTAGTAGTGGGTAGTAGTTAGTGGTGGTGGTGAGGTGTGTTCTAGTCTTTACTGGACAGTAATAATAGTAGTGTAGTAAGTAGTAGTAGTAGTAGTAGTAGTGAGGTGTGTTCTAGTCTTTACCTGGGCAGTAGTTAGTAAGTAGTCGTATGGTAGTATTGAGGGTGTGTTATAGTCTTTACCTGGGTAGTAGTAGGTAGTAGTAGTAGTGGTGGTGAGGTGTGTTATAGTCATTAACGGGCAGTAGTAGTAGTATAGTAGTAGTAGTAGTGGTGGGTGAGGTGTGTTCTAGTCTTTACCTGGGCAGTAGTAGTAGTAGTAGTAGTAGTAGTAGTGGTGGTGGTGGTGTGATCTAGTCTTTACCTGGGCAGTAGTAGTAGTAATAGTAGTAGTAGTATAGTGGTGAGGTGTGATCTAGTCTTTACCTGGCAGTAGTAGTAGTAGTAGTGGTGGTTGGTGGTGGTGGTGAGGTGTGTTATAGTCATTAACTGGGCAGTAGTAGTAGTAGTAGTAGTAGTAGTAGTAGTAGTGGGTGGTGAGGTGGTTTCTAGTCTTTACCTGGGCAGTAGTAGTAGTAGTAGTAGTAGTAGAAGTGGTGAGGTGGTTTTCTAGTCTTTACCTGATTAGTAGTAGTAGTAGTAGTAGTAGTAGTAGTAGTAGTAGTAGTAGTGGTTGGTGGTGGTGGTAGTGAGGTGTGTTCTAGTCTTTACCTGAGCAGTAGTAGTAGTGAGGGGTGTGTTCTAGTCTTTACCCTGGGCAGAATAGTAGTAGTATAGTAGTAGTGGTGGTGAGGTGTGTTCTAGTCTTTACCTGGGCAGTAGTAGTAGTAGTAGTAGTAGTGGTGGTGAGGTGTGTTCTAGGCTTTACTTGGGCAGTAGTAGTGATTAGTAGTAGTACTAGTAGTAGTAGTGGTGAGGTGTGTTATAGTCTTTAACCTGGGCAGTAGTAGTAGTAGTAGTAGTAGTAGTAGTAGTGGTGGTGAGGTGTGATCTAGTCTTTACCTGGGCAGTAGTAGTAATAGTAGTGGTAGTGGTGGTGAGGTGTGTTTCTAGTCTTTACCTGGGCAGTACTAATAGTACTAGTAGTAGTAGTAGTAGTAAAGTAGTAGTGTGGTGTGAGGTGTGTTCTAGTCTTTACCTGGGCAGTAGTAGTAGTGAGGTGTGTTCAGTCTTTACCTGGGTAGTAGTAGTAGTAGTGGTGGTGGTAGTAGTAGTGGTGGTGGTGAGGTGTGTCTTGTCTTTACCTGGGTAGTAGTAGTAGTAGTAGTAGTAGTAGTGGTGGTGGTGAGGTGGTGTTTATAGTCATTACCTGGGCAGTAGTAGTAGTAGTAGTGTAGTGGTGGTGGTAGTGGGTGGTGAGTTGTGTTCTAGTCTTTACCTGGGCAGTAGTAGTAGTAGTAGTAGTAGTGGTGAGGTGTGTTCTAGTCTTTACCTGGGCAGTAGTAGTAAGTAGTAGTAGTGGTGTGAGGTGTGTTCTAGTCTTTACCTGGGTAGTAGTAGTAGTGGTGGTTGTGAGGTGTGATCTAGTCTTTACCTGGGCAGTAGTAGTAGTAGTAAGTAGTAGTGGTGGGTGGTGAGGTTGTGTTCTAGTCTTTACCTGGGCATAGTAGTAGTAGTATAGTAGTAGTAGTAGTAGTGGTGGTGGTGAGGTGTGATCTAGTCTTTACTTGGGCAGTAGTAGTAGTAGTAGTAGTAGTAGTAGTAGTAGTAGTAGTAGTAGTAGTAGTAGTAGTGGTGGTGAGGTGTGTTCTAATCTTTACTTGGGCAGTAGTAGTAGTAGTAGTAGTAGTAGTAGTGGTGGTGGTGAGGTGTGTTCTAGTCTTTACTTGGCAGTAGTAATAGTAAGTAGTAAGTAGTAGTAGTGGGTGAGGTGTGTTCTAGTCTTTACCTGGGCAAGTAGTAGTAGTAGTAGTGGTGGTGGTGGTGGTGGTGAGTTGTGTTCTAGTCTTTCCCTGGGCAGTAGTAGTAGTGAGGTGTGTTCTAGTCTTTACCTGGGCAGTAGTAGTAGTAGTAGTAGTAGTAGTAGTGGTGAGGTGTGTTCTAGTCTTTACCTGGGCAGTAGTAGTAGTAGTAGTAGTAGTTGTGGGTGAGGTGTGTTCTAGTCTTTACCTGGGTAGTAGTAGTAGTGGTGGTTGTGAGGTGTGATCTAGTCTTTACCTGGGTAGTAGTAGTAGTAGTAGTAGTAGTAGTAGTAGTAGTAGTAGTAGTAGTAGTGGTGGTGGTGGTGAGGTGTGATCTAGTCTTTACTTGGGCAGTAGTAGTAGTAGTAGTAGTAGTAGTAGTAGTAGTGGTGGTGGTGAGGTGTGTTCTAGTCTTTCCCTGGGCAGTAGTAGTAGTAGTAGTAGTAGTGGTGAGGTGGGTTCTAGTCTTTCCCTGGGCAGTAGTAGTAGTAGTAGTAGTAGTAGTAGTAGTAGTAGTAGTAGTGTAGTAGTAGTGGTGGTAGTAGTACTAGTAGTAGTGAGGTGTGTTCTAGTCTTTACCTGGGCAGTAGTAGTAGTAGTGGTGAGGTGTGTTCTAGTCTTTACCTGGGCAGTAGTAGTAGTAGTAGTAGTAGTGAGGTGTGTTCTAGTCTTTACCTGGTAGTAGTAGTGGTGGTGGTGAGGTGTGTTATTGTCTTTTACCTGGGAAGTAGTAGTAGTAGTAGTAGTAGTAGTAGTAGTGGTGGTGAGGTGTGTTCTAGTCTTTACCTGGACAGTAGTAGTAGTAGTAGTAGTGGTGAGGTGTGTTCTAGTCTTTACCTGGGCAGTAGTAGTAGTAGTAGTAGTAGTAGTAGTAGTAGTAGTAGTAGTAGTGGTGGTGGTGAGGTTGTGTTCTAGTCTTTACCTGGGTAGTAGTGGTAGTAGTAGTGGTGGTGGTGAGGTGTGTTCTAGTCTTTACCTGGACAGTAATAATAGTAGTGGTAGTAGTAGTAGTAGTAGTAGTAGTAGTGAGGTGTGTTCTATTCTTTACCTGGGCAGTAGTAGTAGTAGTCGTAGTAGTAGTGAGGTGTGTTCCTAGTTCTTTTACCTGGGTAGTAGTAGTAGTAGTGGTGGTGGTGAGGTGTGTTCTAGTCTTTACCTGGGCAGTAGTAGTAGTAGTCGTAGTAGTATTGAGGTGTGTTATAGTCTTTAACCTGGGTAGTAGTAGTAGTAGTAGTGGTGTGGTGGTTGGTGGTGAGGTGTGTTATAGTCATTAACTGGGCAGTAGTAGTAGTAGTAGTAGTAGTAGTAGTAGTATAGTAGTAGTGGTGGTGGTGACGGTGTGGTTCTAGTCTTTACCTGGGCAGTAGTAGTAGGAGTAGTAGAAGTGGTGAGGTGTGTTTCTAGTCTTACCTGAGCAGTAGTAGTAAGTGAGGCGTGTGTTCTAGTCTTTACCTGGGCAGTAGTAATAGTAGTAGTCAGTAGTAGTGGGTGGTGAGGTGTGTGCTAGTCTTACCTGAGCAGTAGTAGTAGTGAGGTGTGTTCTAGTCTTTACCTGGGCAGTACTAATAGTAGTAGTAGTAGTAGTAGTAGTAGTAGTAGTAGTAGTAGTAGTAGTAGTAGTAGTAGTAGTAGTAGTGGGTGGTGAGGTGTGATCTAGTCTTTACTTGGGCAGTAGTAGTAGTAGTAGTATAGTAGTAGTAGTAGTGGTGGTGGTGGTGAGGTGTGTTCTAGTCTTTACTTGGGCAGTAGTAGTAGTAGTAGTAGTGGTGGTGTGAGGTGTGTTCTAGTCTTTACTTGGGCAGTAGTAGTAGTAGTAGTAGTAGTAGTAGTGAGGTGTGTTCTAGTCTTTACCTGGGCAGTAGTAGTAGTAGTGGTGAGGTGTGTTCTAGTCTTTACCTGGGCAGTAGTAGTAGTAGTAGTAGTAGTAGTAGTAGTAGTGGTGGTGAGGTGTGTTCTAGTCTTTACCTGGGTAGTAGTAGTAGTAGTAGTAGTGGTGGTGGTAGTAGTAGTGGTGGTGGTGAGGTGTGTTATTGTCTTTACCTGGGTAGTAGTAGTAGTAGTAGTAGTAGTAGTGGTGGTGGTGGTGAGGTGTGTTCTAGTCTTTACCTGGACAGTAGTAGTAGTAGTAGTAGTAGTAGTAGTAGTGGTGGTGAGGTGTGTTCTAGTCTTTACCTGGGTAGTAGTAGTGGTGGTGGTAGTGGTGGTGGTGAGGTGTGTTATTGTCTTTACCTGGGTAGTAGTAGTAGTAGTAGTAGTAGTAGTGGTGGTGGTGGTGAGGTGTGTTCTAGTCTTTACCTGGACAGTAGTAGTAGTAGTGGTGAGGTGTGTTATAGTCTTTACCTGG
>NC_034191.2:4260876-4265876 GCF_002021735.2 Oncorhynchus kisutch
GTCTTTACCTGGGCAGTAGTAGTAGTAGTCGTAGTAGTATTGAGGTGTGTTATAGTCTTTACCTGGGTAGTAGTAGTAGTAGTAGTGGTGGTGGTGGTGGTGGTGAGGTGTGTTATAGTCATTAACTGGGCAGTAGTAGTAGTAGTAGTAGTAGTAGTAGTAGTAGTAGTAGTAGTGGTGGTGGTGAGGTGTGTTCTAGTCTTTACCTGGGCAGTAGTAGTAGGAGTAGTAGAAGTGGTGAGGTGTGTTCTAGTCTTTACCTGAGCAGTAGTAGTAGTGAGGTGTGTTCTAGTCTTTACCTGGGCAGTAGTAATAGTAGTAGTAGTAGTAGTGGTGGTGAGGTGTGTTCTAGTCTTTACCTGAGCAAGTAGTAGTAGTGAGGTGTGTTCTAGTCTTTACCTGGGCAGTAGTAATAGTAGTAGTAGTAGTAGTGGTGGTGAGGTGTGTTCTAGTCTTTACCTGGGCAGTAGTAGTAGTAGTAGTAGTAGTGGTGGTGAGGTGTGATCTAGTCTTTACCTGGGCAGTAGTAGTAATAGTAGTGGTAGTGGTGGTGAGGTGTGTTCTAGTCTTTACCTGGGCAGTACTAATAGTAGTAGTAGTAGTAGTAGTAGTAGTAGTAGTAGTAGTAGTAGTAGTAGTAGTAGTAGTAGTGGTGGTGAGGTGTGATCTAGTCTTTACTTGGGCAGTAGTAGTAGTAGTAGTAGTAGTAGTAGTAGTGGTGGTGGTGGTGAGGTGTGTTCTAGTCTTTACTTGGGCAGTAGTAGTAGTAGTAGTAGTGGTGGTGGTGAGGTGTGTTCTAGTCTTTACTTGGGCAGTAGTAGTAGTAGTAGTAGTAGTAGTAGTGAGGTGTGTTCTAGTCTTTACCTGGGCAGTAGTAGTAGAAGTGGTGAGGTGTGTTCTAGTCTTTACCTGGGCAGTAGTAGTAGTAGTAGTAGTAGTAGTAGTAGTAGTAGTGGTGGTGAGGTGTGTTCTAGTCTTTACCTGGGTAGTAGTAGTAGTAGTAGTAGTGGTGGTGGTAGTAGTAGTGGTGGTGGTGAGGTGTGTTATTGTCTTTACCTGGGTAGTAGTAGTAGTAGTAGTAGTAGTAGTGGTGGTGGTGGTGAGGTGTGTTCTAGTCTTTACCTGGACAGTAGTAGTAGTAGTAGTAGTAGTAGTAGTAGTGGTGGTGAGGTGTGTTCTAGTCTTTACCTGGGTAGTAGTAGTGGTGGTGGTAGTAGTAGTGGTGGTGGTGAGGTGTGTTATTGTCTTTACCTGGGTAGTAGTAGTAGTAGTAGTGGTGGTGGTGGTGAGGTGTGTTCTAGTCTTTACCTGGACAGTAGTAGTAGTAGTGGTGAGGTGTGTTCTAGTCTTTACCTGGGCAGTAGTAGTAGTAGTAGTAGTAGTAGTAGTAGTAGTGGTGGTGGTGAGGTGTGTTCTAGTCTTTACTTGGGCAGTAGTAGTAGTAGTAGTAGTAGTGAGGTGTGTTCTAGTCTTTACCTGGGCAGTAGTAGTAGTAGTAGTAGTGGTGGTGGTGAGGTGTGTTCTAGTCTTTACTTGGGCAGTAGTAGTAGTAGTCGTAGTAGTCGTAGTAGTAGTAGTAGCAGTAGTAGTAGTAGTAGTAGTAGTAGTAGTAGTAGTAGTAGTGGTGGTGGTGAGGTGTGATCTAGTCTTTACTTGGGCAGTAGTAGTAGTAGTAGTAGTAGTAGTAGTAGTAGTAGTAGTAGTGGTGGTGAGGTGTGTTCTAGTCTTTACTTGGGCAGTAGTAGTAGTAGTAGTAGTAGTGGTGGTGGTGAGGTGTGATCTAGTCTTTACCTGGTCAGTAGTAGTAGTAGTAATAGTAGTAGTAGTCGTAGTAGTAGTGAGGTGTGTTCTAGTCTTTACCTGGGTAGTAGTAGTAGTAGTAGTGGTGGTGGTAGTAGTAGTGGTGGTGGTGAGGTGTGTTATTGTCTTTACCTGAGCAGTAGTAGTAGTGAGGTGTGTTCTAGTCTTTACCTGGGCAGTAGTAATAGTAGTAGTAGTAGTAGTGGTGGTGAGGTGTGTTCTAGTCTTTACCTGGGCAGTAGTAGTAGTAGTAGTAGTAGTAGTGGTGGTGAGGTGTGATCTAGTCTTTACCTGGGCAGTAGTAGTAATAGTAGTGTTAGTGGTGGTGAGGTGTGTTCTAGTCTTTACCTGGGCAGTACTAATAGTAGTAGTAGTAGTAGTAGTAGTAGTAGTAGTAGTGGTGGTGGTGAGGTGTGATCTAGTCTTTACTTGGGCAGTAGTAGTAGTAGTAGTAGTAGTAGTAGTAGTAGTAGTAGTGGTGGTGGTGGTGAGGTGTGTTCTAGTCTTTACTTGGGCAGTAGTAGTAGTAGTAGTAGTAGTAGTAGTGAGGTGTGTTCTAGTCTTTACCTGGGCAGTAGTAGTAGTAGTGGTGAGGTGTGTTCTAGTCTTTACCTGGGCAGTAGTAGTAGTAGTAGTAGTAGTAGTAGTAGTAGTGGTGGTGAGGTGTGTTCTAGTCTTTACCTGGGTAGTAGTAGTAGTAGTAGTAGTGGGTGGTGGTAGTAGTAGTGGTGGTGGTGAGGTGTGTTATTGTCTTTACCTGGGTAGTAGTAGTAGTAGTAGTAGTAGTAGTGGTGGTGGTGGTGAGGTGTGTTCTAGTCTTTACCTGGACAGTAGTAGTAGTAGTAGTAGTAGTAGTAGTAGTGGTGGTGAGGTGTGTTCTAGTCTTTACCTGGGTAGTAGTAGTGGTGGTGGTAGTGGTGGTGGTGAGGTGTGTTATTGTCTTTACCTGGGTAGTAGTAGTAGTAGTAGTAGTAGTAGTGGTGGTGGTGGTGAGGTGTGTTCTAGTCTTTACCTGGACAGTAGTAGTAGTAGTGGTGAGGTGTGTTCTAGTCTTTACCTGGGCAGTAGTAGTAGTAGTAGTAGTAGTAGTAGTGGTGAGGTGTGTTCTAGTCTTTACCTGGGCAGTAGTAGTAGTAGTAGTAGTAGTTGTGGTGAGGTGTGTTCTAGTCTTTACCTGGGTAGTAGTAGTAGTGGTGGTTGTGAGGTGTGATCTAGTCTTTACCTGGGTAGTAGTAGTAGTAGTAGTAGTAGTAGTAGTAGTAGTAGTAGTGGTGGTGGTGGTGAGGTGTGATCTAGTCTTTACTTGGGCAGTAGTAGTAGTAGTAGTAGTAGTAGTAGTAGTAGTGGTGGTGGTGAGGTGTGTTCTAGTCTTTCCCTGGGCAGTAGTAGTAGTAGTAGTAGTAGTGGTGAGGTGTGTTCTAGTCTTTCCCTGGGCAGTAGTAGTAGTAGTAGTAGTAGTAGTAGTAGTAGTAGTAGTGGTGGTAGTAGTACTAGTAGTAGTGAGGTGTGTTCTAGTCTTTACCTGGGCAGTAGTAGTAGTAGTGGTGAGGTGTGTTCTAGTCTTTACCTGGGCAGTAGTAGTAGTAGTAGTAGTAGTGAGGTGTGTTCTAGTCTTTACCTGGGTAGTAGTAGTGGTGGTGGTGAGGTGTGTTATTGTCTTTACCTGGGAAGTAGTAGTAGTAGTAGTAGTAGTAGTAGTAGTAGTAGTAGTAGTAGTAGTAGTAGTAGTGGTGGTGAGGTGTGTTCTAGTCTTTACCTGGACAGTAGTAGTAGTAGTAGTAGTGGTGAGGTGTGTTCTAGTCTTTACCTGGGCAGTAGTAGTAGTAGTAGTAGTAGTAGTAGTAGTAGTAGTAGTAGTAGTAGTAGTGGTGGTGGTGAGGTGTGTTCTAGTCTTTACCTGGGTAGTAGTGGTAGTAGTAGTGGTGGTGGTGAGGTGTGTTCTAGTCTTTACCTGGACAGTAATAATAGTAGTGGTAGTAGTAGTAGTAGTAGTAGTAGTAGTGAGGTGTGTTCTATTCTTTACCTGGGCAGTAGTAGTAGTAGTCGTAGTAGTAGTGAGGTGTGTTCTAGTCTTTACCTGGGTAGTAGTAGTAGTAGTGGTGGTGGTGAGGTGTGTTCTAGTCTTTACCTGGGCAGTAGTAGTAGTAGTCGTAGTAGTATTGAGGTGTGTTATAGTCTTTACCTGGGTAGTAGTAGTAGTAGTAGTGGTGGTGGTGGTGGTGGTGAGGTGTGTTATAGTCATTAACTGGGCAGTAGTAGTAGTAGTAGTAGTAGTAGTAGTAGTAGTAGTAGTGGTGGTGGTGAGGTGTGTTCTAGTCTTTACCTGGGCAGTAGTAGTAGGAGTAGTAGAAGTGGTGAGGTGTGTTCTAGTCTTTACCTGAGCAGTAGTAGTAGTGAGGTGTGTTCTAGTCTTTACCTGGGCAGTAGTAATAGTAGTAGTAGTAGTAGTGGTGGTGAGGTGTGTTCTAGTCTTTACCTGAGCAGTAGTAGTAGTGAGGTGTGTTCTAGTCTTTACCTGGGCAGTAGTAATAGTAGTAGTAGTAGTAGTGGTGGTGAGGTGTGTTCTAGTCTTACCTGGGCAGTAGTAGTAGTAGTAGTAGTAGTGGTGGTGAGGTGTGATCTAGTCTTTACCTGGGCAGTAGTAGTAATAGTAGTGGTAGTGGTGGTGAGGTGTGTTCTAGTCTTTACCTGGGCAGTACTAATAGTAGTAGTAGTAGTAGTAGTAGTAGTAGTAGTAGTAGTAGTAGTAGTAGTAGTAGTAGTAGTGGTGGTGAGGTGTGATCTAGTCTTTACTTGGGCAGTAGTAGTAGTAGTAGTAGTAGTAGTAGTAGTAGTGGTGGTGGTGGTGAGGTGTGTTCTAGTCTTTACTTGGGCAGTAGTAGTAGTAGTAGTAGTGGTGGTGGTGAGGTGTGTTCTAGTCTTTACTTGGGCAGTAGTAGTAGTAGTAGTAGTAGTAGTAGTGAGGTGTGTTCTAGTCTTTACCTGGGCAGTAGTAGTAGAAGTGGTGAGGTGTGTTCTAGTCTTTACCTGGGCAGTAGTAGTAGTAGTAGTAGTAGTAGTAGTAGTAGTAGTAGTGGTGGTGAGGTGTGTTCTAGTCTTTACCTGGGTAGTAGTAGTAGTAGTAGTAGTGGTGGTGGTAGTAGTAGTGGTGGTGGTGAGGTGTGTTATTGTCTTTACCTGGGTAGTAGTAGTAGTAGTAG
>NC_034191.2:4268376-4343376 GCF_002021735.2 Oncorhynchus kisutch
TACCTGAGTAGTAGTAGTAGTAGTAGTAGTAGTGGTAATAGTAGTAGTAATAGTAGTAGTAGTGGTAGTAGTAGTAGTAATAGTAGTAGTAATAGTAATAGTAGTGGTAGTAGTAGTGGTGGTGAGGTATGTTCTAGTCTTTACCTGGGCAGTAGTAGTAGTGGTGGTGAGGTGTGATCTAGTCTTTACCTGGGCAGTAGTAGTAGTAGTAGTGGTGGTGAGGTGTGTTCTAGTCTTTACCTGGGCAGTAGTAGTAATAGTAATAGTAGTAGTAGTGGTGGTGAGGTGTGATCTAGTCTTTACCTGGGCAGTAGTAGTAATAGTAGTAGTAGTAGTGGTGGTGAGGTGTGTTCTAGTCTTTACCTGGGCAGTAGTAGTAATAGTAGTAGTAGTGGTGGTGAGGTGTGTTCTAGTCTTTACCTGGGCAGTAGTAGTAGTAGTAGTGGTAGTAGTGAGGTGTGTTCTAGTCTTTACCTGAGTAGTAGTAGTAGTAGTAGTAGTAGTGGTAATAGTAGTAGTAATAGTAGTAGTAGTGGTAGTAGTAGTAGTAATAGTAGTAGTAATAGTAATAGTAGTGGTAGTAGTAGTGGTGGTGAGGTATGTTCTAGTCTTTACCTGGGCAGTAGTAGTAGTGGTGGTGAGGTGTGATCTAGTCTTTACCTGGGCAGTAGTAGTAGTAGTAGTGGTGGTGGTGGTGAGGTGTGTTCTAGTCTTTACCTGGGCAGTAGTAGTAATAGTAATAGTAGTAGTAGTGGTGGTGAGGTGTGATCTAGTCTTTACCTGGGCAGTAGTAGTAATAGTAGTAGTAGTAGTGGTGGTGAGGTGTGTTCTAGTCTTTACCTGGGCAGTAGTAGTAGTAGTGGTAGTAGTGAGGTGTGTTCTAGTCTTTACCTGAGTAGTAGTAGTAGTGGTAATAGTAGTAGTAATAGTAGTGGTAGTAGTAGTAGTAATAGTAGTAGTAATAGTGATAGTAGTAGTAGTAGTAGTAGTGGTAGTGGTGGTAGTGGGGTGTGATCTAGTCTTTACCTGGGTAGTAGTAATAGTGGTGAGGTGTGTTCTAGTCTTTACCTGGGCAGGTGTGGTGGTGGTGAGCGTGTGGGACGCTCCGAAGCTAAACTCCTCGGAGGTGGAACGTACGAAGCAGGTGGAGGAGGACTCGCTGGTTACTATGGTGACGGGCTTGGGAAGCATCTCCTTCCGGCTGTTGGAAGATGACTCACTTCCTGTATGGGACTGACATCATCAAACTACAGGTCAGAGGTCATGTAGACTGACACACAACAGGTAATCAAACTGCAGACCGACACACTATAGGTCAGAAATCATCAGTGGGCTGTAGTGGTGCAGGTTGAGAGCTTCAAGTTCATTGGTGCCCAAGAAACTATCATGGTCCAAACACACCAAGACAGTTGTGAAGAGGGCACAACAACACGTTTTCCCCCTCAGGAGACTGAAAATATTTAGCATGGGTCCTCTCAGATCCTCCACAGCTGCACCATCGAGAGCCTCCTGACTGGTTGCATCACTGCCTGGTATGGCAACTGCTCTGGCTCCGACTGCAAGGCACTACAGAGGGTAGTGTGTACGGTCCAGTACCCCCTGTCTTTACCTGGGCAGTAGTAGTACTAACTGTACAGTACTAACCTGTACCCCCGCACATTGACTCGGTACCCCCTGTATATAGTCTCATTACTAACCTGTACCTCCGCACATTGACTCGGTACCCCCTGTATATAGCCTCATTACTAACCTGTACCTCCGCACATTGACTCGGTACCCCCTGTATATAGTCTCATTACTAACCTGTACCTCCGCACATTGACTCGGTACCCCCTGTATATAGTCTCATTACTAACCTGTACCTCCGCACATTGACTCGGTACCCCCTGTATATAGTCTCATTACTAACCTGTACCTCCGCACATTGACTCGGTACCCCCTGTATATAGTCTCATTACTAACCTGTACCTCCGCACATTGACTCGGTACCCCCTGTATATAGTCTCATTACTAACCTGTACCTCCGCACATTGACTCGGTACCCCCTGTATATAGCCTCGTTACTAACCTGTACCTCCGCACATTGACTCGGTACCCCCTGTATATAGCCTCATTACTAACCTGTACCTCCGCACATTGACTCGGTACCCCCTGTATATAGCCTCGTTACTAACCTGTACCTCCGCACATTGACTCGGTACCCCCTGTATATAGTCTCATTACTAACCTGTACCTCCGCACATTGACTCGGTACCCCCTGTATATAGTCTCATTACTAACCTGTACCTCCGCACATTGACTCGGTACCCCCTGTATATAGTCTCATTACTAACCTGTACCTCCGCACATTGACTCGGTACCCCCTGTATATAGTCTCATTACTAACCTGTACCTCCGCACATTGACTCGGTACCCCCTGTATATAGTCTCATTACTAACCTGTACCTCCGCACATTGACTCGGTACCCCCTGTATATAGTCTCATTACTAACCTGTACCTCCGCACATTGACTCGGTACCCCCTGTATATAGTCTCATTACTAACCTGTACCTCCGCACATTGACTCGGTACCCCCTGTATATAGTCTCATTACTAACCTGTACCTCCGCACATTGACTCGGTACCCCCTGTATATAGTCTCATTACTAACCTGTACCTCCGCACATTGACTCGGTACCCCCTGTATATAGTCTCATTACTAACCTGTACCTCCGCACATTGACTCGGTACCCCCTGTATATAGTCTCATTACTAACCTGTACCTCCGCACATTGACTCGGTACCCCCTGTATATAGTCTCATTACTAACCTGTACCTCCGCACATTGACTCGGTACCCCCTGTATATAGTCTCATTACTAACCTGTACCTCCGCACATTGACTCGGTACCCCCTGTATATAGTCTCATTACTAACCTGTACCTCCGCACATTGACTCGGTACCCCCTGTATATAGCCTCGTTATTGTTATATTACTGTTGCTCATTTATTTTTTACTTTAGTTAATTTAGTAAATATTTGTCTCAACTCTTAATTTTATTAAAACTGCTGGTAAAGGGTTTGTGAATAAGCAGAGAGACAGACTACAGACTGACAGACTGTACAGTCGTGGCCAAAAAGTTTGAGAATGACACAAATATACATTTTCACAAAGTCTGCTGCCTCAGTTTGTATGATGGCAATTTGCATGTACTCCAGAATGTTATGAAGAGTGATCAGATGAATTGCAATTCATTGCAAAGTCCCTCTTTGCAATGCAAATGAACTGAATCCCCCCAAAAACATTTCCACTGCATTTCAGCCCTGCCACAAAAGGACCAGCTGACATCATGTCAGTGATTATCTCGTTAACACAGGTGTGAGTGTTGAAGAGGACAAGGATGGAGATCACTCTGTCATGCTGATTGAGTTCGAATAACAGACTGGAAGCTTCAAAAGGAGGGTGGTACTTGGAATCATTGTTCTTCCTCTGTCAACCATGGTTACCTGCAAGGAAACATGTGCCGTCATCTTTGCTTTGCACAAAAAGGGCTTCACAGGCAAGGAGAGGAGAGCGGTTCAATTGTTGTGAAGAAGGCTTCAGGGCGCCCAAGAAAGTCCAGCAAGCGCCAGGACCGTCTCCTAAAGTTGATTCAGCTGCGAGATTGGGGCACCACCAGTACAGAGCTTGCTCAGGAATGGCAGCAGGCAGGTGTGAGTGCATCTGCACGCACAGTGAGGCAAAGACTTTTGGAGGATGGCCTGGTGTCAAGAAGGGCAGCAAAGAAGCCACTTCGCTCCAGGAAAAACATCAGGGACAGACTGATATTCTGCAAAAGGTACAGGGTTTGGACTGCTGAAGACTGGGGTAAAGTCATTTTCTCTGATGAAACCCCTTTTCGTTTGTTTGGGGCATCCACAAAAAAGCTTGTCCGGAGAAGACAAGGTGAGCTCTACCATCAGTCCTGTGTCATGCCAACAGTAAAGCATCCTGAGACCATTCATGTGTGGGGTTGCTTCTCAGCCAAGGGAGTGGGCTCACTCACAATTTTGCCTAAGAACACAGCCATGAATGAAGAATGGCACCAACACATCCTCTGAGAGCAATTTATCCCAACCATCCAGGAACAGTTTGGTGATGAACAATGCCTTTTCCAGCATGATGGAGCACCTTGCCATAAGGCAAAAGTGACAACAAATTGGCTCAGGGAACAAAACATCAATATTTTGGGTCCATGGCCAGGAAACTCTCCAGACCCTAATCCCATTGAGAACTTGTGGTCAATCCTCAAGAGACAGGTGGACAAACAAAAACCCACACATTCTGACAAACTCCAAGCATTGATTATGCAAGAATGGGCTGCCATCAGTCAGGATGTGGCCCAGAAGTTAATTGACAGCATGCCAGGGCAGAGTGCAGAGGTATAAAAAGGTACAAAAATATCTAAAGACATTGAGGTAGCAAACATTGTGAAAATCTATATTTGTGTCATTCTCAAAACTTTTGGCCACGACTGTAGACTGACACACTGTGGACTGTAGACTGACACACTGTAGACTGGCACACTGTAGACTGTAGACTGACACACTGTGGACTGTAGACTGACACACTGTAGACTGTAGACTGACACACTGTAGACTGTAGACTGACACACTGTAGACTGGCACACTGTAGACTGTAGACTGACACACTGTAGACTGACACACTGTGGACTGACACACTGTAGACTGTAGACTGACACACTGTAGACTGTAGACTGACACACTGTAGACTGGCACACTGTAGACTGTAGACTGACACACTGTAGACTGACACACTGTAGACTGTAGACTGACACACTGTAGACTGTAGACTGACACACTGTAGACTGTAGACTGACACACTGTAGACTGACACACTGTAGACTGACACACTGTAGACTGACACACTACAAGTCGTCAAGTCGTTGGAACAGCAACTTGGTCGCCCAAAATGTTTGTTATTTGAAATAATAGAAAATGTAATATCTAGGAACATGGGACACTATACAAACATTTGGATATAATTGAGTATAATTGAGTATATATGAACTAAAATATAAACACAACATTGTAGTGTTGGTCCCATGTTTCATGAGCTGAAGTAAAATATCTCAGAAATGTTCAATTTGTACGAAAAGCTCATTTCTCTCAATGTGCAGAAATGTGTTTCCATCCTTGTTAGTGAGCATTTCTCCTTTGCCAAGGTAATCCATCCACCTGACAGGTGTGGCATATCAATAAGATGATTAAACAGCATGATCATTACACAGGTGATCAACAGCCCTAACGCCCCGTAGCACTCACTTCTGTCATCATGAAGTGCTTTGAGAGACTAGTCAAGGACCATATCACCTCCACCCTACCTGACACCCTAGACCCACTTTAATTTGCTTACCGCCCAAATAGGTCCACAGACGATGCAAGCTCAACCACACTGCACACTGCCCCAATAGTCTACCAGTGCCATCCGTTTTGTCACCAAAGCTCCATATACTACCCACCACTGCAACCTGTACGCTCTCGTTGGCTGGTCCTCACTTCATATTCGTCGCCAAACCCACTGGCTACGGGTCATCGATAAGTCTCTGCTAGGTAAAGCCCCGCCTTATCTCAGTTCACTGGTCATCATAGCAGCACCCACCTGTAGCACTCGCTCCAGCAGGTATATTTCACTGGTCACCCCCAAAGCCAAATCCTCCTTTGGTCGCCTTTCCTTCCAGTTCTCTGCTGCCAATGACTGGATCGAACTGCAAAAATCGCTGAAGCTGGAGACTCTTACCTCCATCACTAGCTTTAAGCACCAGTTGTCAGAGCAGCTCACAGATCACTGCACCTGTACATAGCCCATCTGTAAGTAGCCCATCCAACTACCTCATCCCCATAATTTATTTATTTTTCTCCTTTGCACCCCAGTATCTCTACTTGCACATTCATCTTCTGCACATCTATCACTCCAGTGTTTAATTGCTATATTGTAATTACCTCGCCACTATGGCTTATTTTATTGCCTTACCTCCCTTATCGTACCTCATTTGCACACACTGTATATATATTTCTTATGTATTATTGACTGTATGTATGTTTACTCCATGTGTAACTCTGTGTTGTTGTTTGTGTCACACTGCTTTGCTTTATCTTGGCCAGGTCGCAGTTGTAAATGAGAACTTGTTCTCAACTAGCTTACATGGTTAAACAAAGGTGAAATTAAAAATTAAAAACAGATCCACAGACGACACAATCGCCATCACACTGCCCTATCCCATCTGGACTAAAGGAATACCTATGTAAGAATGCTGTTGCATTCAACACCATAGTATCCTCCAAGTTCATCCTCAAGCTGGAGGCCCTGGGTCTCAACCTCACCCTGTGCAACTGGGTCCTGGACTTTCTGACAGGCCGCCCCCAGGTGGTGAAGGTAGGAAACAACATCTCAACTTCGCTAACCCTCAACACTGGGGCTCCACAAGGGTGCGTGCTCAGCCCCCTCCTGTGCTCTCTGTTCACCTATGACTGCGTGGCCATGTACGCCTCCAACTCAAACATCAAGTTTGCGGACGACACTACAGTGGTAGGCTTGATTACCAACAACAACAAGACAGCCTACAGGGAGGAGGTGAGGGCCCTCGGAGTGTGGTGTCAGGAAAATAACCTCACACTCAACATCAACAAAACAAAGGAGATGATGCAGAAGAAGGTGCAGCAGCGCCTCTTCAACCTCAGGAGGCTGAAGAAATTTGGCTTGTCACCAAAAGCACTCACAAACTTTTACAGATGCACAACCGAGAGCATCCTGTCGGGCTGTATCACCGCCAGGTACGGAAACTGCACCTCACACAGAAACGCAAGGCTCTCCAGAGGGAAATGAGGTCTGCACAACTACCTACCATCCAGGACACCTACACCATGTCACAGGAAGGCCCAAAAAAAATCATCAAGGACAACAACCACCCGAGCCACTGCCTGTTCACCCCGCTCTCATCCAGAAGGAGAGGTCAGTACAGGTACATCAAAGCAGGGACCGAGAGACTGAAAAACAGCTTCTATCTCAAGGCCATCAGACTGCTAAATAGCCATCACTAGCACAGAACAGTTGCTGCCTACATACAGATTTGAAATCATTGACCACTTTAATAAATGGAATACTAGTCACTTTAAATAATGTCACTTTAATGTTTACATATCTTGCATTACTCATCTCATATGTATATACTGTATTCTATACTATTCTACTGTATCTTAGTCTATGTATTACTCATCTCATATGTATATACTGTATCCTATTCTACTGTATCTCAGTCTATGCATTACTCATCTCATATGTATATACTGTATCCTATTCTACTGTATCTTAGTCTATGCATTACTCATCTCATATGTATATACTGTATTCTATACTACTGTATCTTAGTCTATGTATTACTCATCTCATATGTATATACTGTATACTATACTATTCTACTGTATCTTAGTCTATGCATTACTCATCTCATATGTATATACTGTATTCTATACTACTGTATCTCAGTCTATGCATTACTCATCTCATATGTATATACTGTATTCTATACTACTGTATCTCAGTCTATGCTGCTCTGACATTACTCATCTCATATGTATATACTGTATTCTATACTACTGTATCTCAGTCTATGTATTACTCATCTCATATGTAGATACTGTATACTACTGTATCTCAGTCTATGTATTACTCATCTCATATGTATATACTGTATTCTATACTACTGTATCTCAGTCTATGTATTACTCATCTCATATGTATATACTGTATTCTATACTACTGTATCTCAGTCTATGCCGCGCTGACGTTGCTCATCCATATATTTATATATTCTTACTTCCCTTCCTTTAGATTTGTGGTAATTAGGTATTTGTTATAGACCTTGCTGCACTGTCGGAACTAAATGCACAAGCATTTCACTACACCCGCAATAACATCTGCTAAACACGTGTATGTGACAAATAAAATTAGGTCATTACACAGGTGCACCTTGTGCCAGGGACAATAAAAGGCCACTCTAAAATGTGCAGTTTTGTCACACAACACAATGACACAGATGTCTGACATTGAGGGAATGTCCACCAGAGCAGTTGGCAGAGAATTGAATGTTCATTTCTCTACCATAAGCCGTCTCCAACGTCATTTTAGAGAATATCACAGTATTCAGCCGACCGGCCTCACAACCGCAGACCACGTGTAACCAGTCCAGCCCAGGACCTCCACATCCGGCTTCTTCACCTGCAGGGATCGTCTGAGACCAGCCAACCAGACAGCTGATGAAACTGACGAGTATTTCTGTCTGTACTAAAGCCTTTTTGTGTGGAAACACTGGCTGGGCCTATGCCCACCCATGGCTGTACCCCTGCCCAGTCATGTGAAATCCATAGATCAGGGCCTAATGAATTGTATTCAATACATATGTTGCGTTTTATATTTATGTTCAGTGTAAATCCAGGTTATTACTGTTGGTTTCTTTTCATTTGAAGGTAGTTTGCTGCCCATTTGAAGGTAGTTTGCTGCCCATTTAGGCGACTGTTTGGTCGATAGGCTGTTGGTTTTTACGCAAATACATTTAGTTTTTTCACGGCACCCGTCTGATTTCCGCCTGTCTCAGTGGACTAATCCATTATGGAGGCCGCGGGTATGCTGTGGGTATGCTGTGGGTATGCTGTGGGTATGCTGTGGGTACGCTGTGGGTACGCTGTGGATGTGCTGTGGATACGCTGTGGGTACGCTGTGGGTACGCTGTGGATGTGCTGTGGGTATGCTGTGGATGTGCTGTGGGTACGCTGTGGGTACGCTGTGGGTGTGCTGTGGATGTGCTGTGGGTACGCTGTGGGTATGCTGTGGATAGGCTGTGGGTATGCTGTGGATATGCTGTGGGTATGCTGTGGATACGCTGTGGATATGTTGTGGGTATGCTGTGGGTATGCTGTGGGTACGCTGTGGGTATGCTGTGGGTACGCTGTGGGTATGCTGTGGGTACGCTGTGGATGTGCTGTGGGTACGCTGTGGGTATGCTGTGGATATGCTGTGGATACGCTGTGGATATGCCGTGGGTACGCTGTGGGTATGCTGTGGATGCGCTGTGGGTATGCTGTGGATGCGCTGTGGGTATGCTGTGGGTATGCTGTGGGTACGCTGTGGGTACGCTGTGGGTACGCTGTGGATATGCTGTGGGTACGCTGTGGGTATGCTGTGGGTACGCTGTGGGTATGCTGTGGATATGCTGTGGGTATGCTGTGGATATGCTGTGGATGTGCTGTGGGTATGCTGTGGATGTGCTGTGGGTGTGCTGTGGATAGGCTGTGGGTATGCTGTGGATGTGCTGTGGATGTGCTGTGGGTATGCTGTGGATAGGCTGTGGGTATGCTGTGGATGTGCTGTGGATGTGCTGTGGGTATGCTGTGGGTACACTGTGGGTATGCTGTGGATATGCTGTGGATACGTTGTGGGTATGCTGTGGGTATGCTGTGGATACGCTGTGGATGTACTGTGGGTATTCTGTGGGTATGCTGTGGGTACGCTGTGGATGTGCTGTGGGTATGCTGTGGGTATGCTGTGGATATGCTGTGGATATGTTGTGGGTATGCTGTGGGTATGCTGTGGATGTGCTGTGGGTATGCTGTGGGTATGCTGTGGGTGTGCTGTAGGTATGCCATGATCCAAAAATAAGGGGAGTGTGGCAAAGATGCTCTCCCGCCATTTTATACGCATTCATTGCGTCATAACTTTGTGTGAATTGTTTTCCCTTTACCTACCAATTCCTCATTACATACAGGGCCCTTTACCTACCAATTCCTCATTACATACAGGGCCCTTTACCTACCAATTCCTCATTACATACAGGGCCCTTTACCTACCAATTCCTCATTACATACAGGGCATTCGGAGTATTCAGACCTCTTGACTTTTTCCACATTTTGTCACTTTACAGCCTTATTCTACAATTGATTAAATAAGTGTTTTCCATTAAATCTTCACACAATACCCCATAATAACGGCACGAAAACAGGTTTAGGATTTTGCGCAAGTTAATGAAAAAATATATATATATTCTTTTTTTTTTTTTACATAATTTACATAAGTATTCAGACCCTTGGCTCTGAGACTTGAAATTGAGCTCAGCTGCATCCTGTTTCCATTAATCATCCTTGAGATGTTTCCACATCTTGATTGGGGTCCACCTGTGGTAAATTCAAATGACTGGACATGATTTGGAAAGGCACACACCTATCTATATAAGGTCCCACAGTTGACAGTGCATGTCAGAGCAAAAACCAAACCATGAGGTCGAAGGAATAGTCTGTAGAGCTCAGAGACAGGATTGTGTCGAGGTACAGATCTGGGGAAGGGTACCAAAACACTTCTGCAGCATTGAAGGTCACAGTGGCCTCCATCATTCTTAAATGGAAGAAGTTTGGAACCACCAAGACTCTTCCTAGAGCTGGCCGCCGGGCCAAACTGAGCAATCGGGGGAGAAGGGCCTTGGTAAGGGAGGTGACCCAGAACCCGATGGTCACTCGGACAGAGCTCCAGAGTTCCTCTGTGGAGATGGAAGAACCTTCCAGGAGAACAACCATCTCTGCAGCACTCCACCAATCAGGCCTTTATGATAGAGTGGCCAGACAGAAGACACTCCTCAGTAAAAGGCACATGACAGCCTGAGTTTGCCAAAAGGCACCTAAAGGACTCTCAGACCATGAGAAACAAGATTCTCTGGTCTGATGAAACCAAGATTGAATTCTTTGGCCTGAACTCCCAAGTGTCACGTCTTCAGGAAACCTGGCATCCATACGGTGAAGCATGGTGTGGGCAGTATCATGTTGTCGGGATGTTTTTCAGCGGCAGGGACTGGGAGGCAGGGACTGGGAGACTAGTCAGGATCAAGGGAAAGATTAACGGAGCAAAGTACAGAGAGATCCTTGATGAAAACCTGCTCCAGAGCACTCAGGACCTCAGACTGGGGCGAAGGTTCCCCTTCCAGCAGCACAATGACCCTAAGACAACAGCCAAGACAGTGCAGAAGTGGCCTCAGAATGTCCTTGAGCGGCCCAACCAGAGCCCTGACTTTAACCCGATTGAACATCTCTGGAGAGACCTGAAAATAGCTGTGCAGCGACGCTCCCCTTCCAACCTGACAGAGCTTGAAGATTTGGAGAAACTCCACAAATACAGGTTGTGCCAAGCTTGTAGGGTCATACCCAAGAAGACTCGCAGCTGTAATCACTGCCAAAGGGATTACAGGTGCTTCAACAAAGTACTGAGTAAAAGGTCTGAATACTTATGTAAATGTGATAATTTCAGTTTTTTTTGTTAATATATTTGCAAACATCTCTAAAAACCTGTTTTTGCTTTGTCATTATGGGGTATTGTGATGTCATTATGGGGTATTGTGATGTCATTATGGGGTATTGTGATGTCATTATGATGTGTTGATGTAATTATGGGGTATTGTGATGTCATTATGGGGTATTGTGATGTCATTATGGGGTATTGTGATGTCATTATGGGGTATTGTGTGTCGATTGATGAGGGGGAAAAAACAACTTCATCCATTTTAGAATAAGGCTGTAACGTAACACAATGTGGATATATAGGGGTCTGAATACTTTCTGATTTATTTTTTTATTTTTTTACCTTTATTTAACTAGGCAAGTCAGTTAAGAACAAATTCTTATTTTCAATGACGGCCTAGGAACAGTGGGTTAACTGCCTGTTCAGGGGCAGAACGACAGATTTGTACCTTGTCAGCTCGGCGGTTTGAATTTGCAACCTTCCGGTTACTAGTCCAACACTCTAACCACTAGGCTACCCTGCCGCCCCGGCATAATAATCAACATGTTGTGATATAACCACTAGGCTACCCTGCCGCCCCAATGAATGAGTAGTAGCCTACATCTACCCGTTAATTCCCGTAATCTAATGTTTGATCATTTCTGTTAATGCATTCAATATTATTATTAGTCTTTTACCATTCTTATTGTCGGAGTGGACACATTGTTTGCATAGATCACAACCTATGCTACACTTGTGAGAAACAAGTTTTGGTTTATTTCATTCCATTTACGAGTTTTGTAAATGTTTTCATCGTCTTCTGTTTGGAGCGCTCCCGTCAATGTTGAATAATGAGGCGCAACTGATTACTCATATAGAAAGTAGGCCTGGCCTGTGCCCATTTGGGGATGTCTGATAGTATTTCTGATTGTCTTAACCCACTAATGAGCTGTGGAGCTTCAAAGTATTTTGTTCTACACCTCAAAACTGCAAACAAAGTATATTTAAAAAATTTAAAAATCATCAATTGATAATGACAATATAATTCTTCACTGTATTTGAAAAATATTTCAACTCTCTCTCTTTCGAATAACCACTCAGAGTGAAAAGGTAATAATGTAATGCTCTGATCCAGTGGAAAGGCCTTAAAATAGCTGATAACTTCGTATTCCTGACACAAATAACATCTGTGTCTGTCCCCGAGCTCACCGGCACAGGAAACACTGACGGCCCAGAATATTTTATACAATGTTGCAAGTTTGCTAGCTCAAGTGTCGGTCCAGACACAGTTGATAGTTTATACAAAGTTTGTTGCAAACAGGACATGCGTTACCAATGTGATTTATAGGATATTTATTTTTTAAATCAGGATAAATCAGTTTTTATTTGTTGGCTTTATGCTATTTTTAGTTTAGAAGTCACTTTTAGATTTGTATCATTTTGATAGAATGTAGATTAACGATAATGATTTTGAGATACAAAGACTATTCGAAAGAAAAATGTGCGTATGTGAAAATCATAACTGGCATGCAAATCGGTAGAAATGGATAAATTGGCAAATGGAAAAGGTTGCCGGCCGTCGGTGTAGCCTATTACTGGCAACTTCAGCAGAATGACAGAATCTGAAAACCAGCAGCAAGAAGGGGGATGGTGGTCGGGAACAGGTTTATTCCTGCTATCTTGATCTCTGGCTCCCTTTTGAGTCATTTGCGTGTCTTAATTATTTTATCAAATAGCGTTTTCAATCTTTAAGCACCTGCCCACCTGTCCAGCATCACTACTCTGGACTAGAGGTCGACTGATTAATCGGAATGGCCGATTAGTTAGGGCCGATTTCAAGTTCTCATAACAATCGGAAATTGGTATTTTTGGACAGATTTTTTTCCAGCTTTATTGAACTAGGCAAGTCAGTTAAGAACACATTCTTATTTTCAATGACGGCCTAGGAACGGTGGGTTAACTGCCTTGTTCAGGGGCAGAACGACAGATTTTCACCTTGTCAGCTCCGGGATTCAATCTTGCAACCTTACAGTTAACTAGTCCAACGCTCTAACCACCTGATTACATTGCACTCCATGAGGAGCCTGCCTGTTACGCGAATGCAGTAAGAAGCCAAGGTAAGTTGCTAGCTAGCATTAAACTTATCTTATAAAAAACAATCAATCATAATCACTAGTTATGATTTTATGACACATGGTTGATGATATTACTAGTTTATCTAGCGTGTCCTGCATATAATCGATGCAACGCAGGGGGATGATATAACAAAAGCGCATTTGCGAAAAAAGCACTTTCTTTTACTTTCTTCTCCAACACTTTGTTTTTGCATTATTTAAAACCAAATTGAACATGTTTCATTATTTATTTGAGGCTAAATGGATTTTTATTTATGTTTTATATAAGTTAAAATAAGTGTTCATTCAGTATTGTTGTAATTGTTATTACAAATAAATAAAAATAATCGGCCGATTTAATCGGTATCGGCATTTTCTGGTCCTTCGATAATTGGAATCGGCGTTGAAAAATCATAATCGGTCGACATCTACTCTGGACGGCTCTGACTTAGAATACGTGGACAACTACAAATACCTAGGTGTCTGGTTAGACTGTAAACTCTACAGACTCACATTAAGCATCTCCAATCCAAAATTAAATCTAGAATCGGCTTCCTATATCGTAACAAAGCATCCTTCACTCATGCTGCCAACATACCCTCGTAAAACGGACTATCCTACCGATCCTCGACTTCGGCGATGTCATTTACAAAATAGCCTCCAACACTCTACTCAGACTGCATCCAATTTGCTATCACAGTGCCATCCGTTTTGTCACCAAAGCCCCATACACTACCCACCACTGCAACCTGTATGCTCTCGTTGGC
Organism: Oncorhynchus kisutch; assembly: GCF_002021735.2. Lineage (NCBI taxonomy): Eukaryota > Metazoa > Chordata > Actinopteri > Salmoniformes > Salmonidae > Oncorhynchus > Oncorhynchus kisutch. The sequence goes on from NC_034191.2 coordinate 4,282,554, forward strand.
TGGCCCTCGCTTCATACTCGTCGCCAAACCCACTTGCTACAGGTTATCTACAAGTCTCTGCTAGGTAAAGCCCCGCCTTCTCTCAGCTAACTGGTCACCATAGCAGCACCCACTCATAGCACGCGCTCCAGCAGGTATATCTCACTGGTCACCCCCAAAGCCAAATCCTCCTTTGGTCGCCTTTCCTTCCAGTTCTCTCCTGCCAATGACTGGATCGAACTGCAAAAATCTCTGAAGCTGGAGACTCTTACCTCCCTCACTAGCTTTAAGCAAAAGCTGTCAGAGCAGCTCACAGATCACTGCACCTGTACATAGCCCATCTGTAAATAGCCCATCCAACTTCCTCATCCCCATACTGTTTTTATTTATTTATCTTGCTCCTTTGCACCCCAGTATGTCTACTTGCACATTCATCTTCTGCACATCTATCATACCAGTGTTTAATTGCTATATTGTAATTACTTTGCCACTATGGCCTATTTATTATCTTAACTCATTTGCACTCACTGTATATAGACTTTTTGTTTTCTTTTTTTCCAACTGTATTATTGACTGTATGTATGTTTATTCCATGTGTAACTCTGTGTTGTTGTTTATTCCATGTGTAACTCTGTGTTGTTGTTTATTCCATGTGTAACTCTGTGTTGTTGTTTGTGTCGAACTGCTTTGCTTTATCTTGGCCAGGTCACAGTTGCAAATGAGAACTTGTTCTCAACTAGCTTACATGGTTAAATAAAGGTGTTCTCAACTAGCCTACCTGGTTAAATAATGGTGAAATAAAAAATACAAAATAAAATACATTTTACAAGCTCAGTCACACCTTGTGTGTGTCTTTTTAATCAAATTGACTATCTTTGGAAAAATAGACTTGAACATTTCGGCCATTCAATGGCCACCAGTCGATCACTTTCGCAGTGAAAAAGCAAACGGAGATCTACCGCTCAGGATTTTGATGACTCACTTCCTGTATGGGACTGACATCATCAAACTACAGGTCAGAGGTCATGTAAGACTGACACACTACAGGTCATCAGAGATCATGTAGATCATCATGACATCATGATATCATACATCATGACACACACTACAATATAATCTAGATATTTAGAAAATAGATTATTAATAGACTACACATCCATGTACATTCTATTCTCAGTACATGATCCAGGACCGACACAATCATACGACCGTCTTGATCCAGGACCGACAGAGAGTGAACAACACAATATCTGCATGTCCCCGCCCACTGATTATTAACTGAACCAATCACATTCGTTCTGCCCTCAGAACAATCCTAGATCTGATCCTAGATCTGATCTTATCCTAGATATGTGTGTATAAAAGGATAAAGCCACTCACTGCTTGACCATCGTCCTCAGTGTCGCCCTCTTCAGGCGTGGAGGAGGAAGGAGATTCAGAGCCGCGGTCCAGCTTATCGATGACCGCTTGTAGGCCGCGCTCGAAGGAGATGGCGTCAGCAGGACTCTGGAACGTCAGTCCAAACTTACGTTCCTCCACGCGCCAGTGATGAAAGATAGGGTTCACTTTGTTGTAGACCAGCCCCTTCTGCACAGCACACTCCAGCACCGGCTATATATATACACACACACACACACACAGGGATGTAGTGCAGATCACTGCACCAATGATCCACGGTCCTCCAAAAACAAGAGCTCCCACAAAACGCTGTACCATATCGTTAGGGTTAGCACATGAATACATTAGTCAAATACTTTATACTTTCACTGTGTTTGTTTTGGTTTTCCTCAAACAAAGGAACCAATATGGACTATAGTCCTCAGGTGGCGGGCGTGACACACAGACTCACTGCTCGGTCGCGTAGCCGCTCTCCGCGTACAATGTACTCTCTCCGCCCCCTGCCTTCATGGCTCCTCCCCTTACATATTACCACGTGACTGAGGCCGCCGCCCCCCAGGGGTACCCAGCCTCCACTGGAGTCATCACGTGTCATCACCACGGCTCTAACACGCACACTGAGGAGAGACGACAGGAGAGACGACAGGAGATTAGACAGGAGATTAGACCACACAATGATACACACACGCACACTGAGGAGAGACGACAGGAGATTAGACAACACAATGATACACACACACACACTGAGGAGAGACGACGAGATTAGACAGGAGATTAGACCACACAATGATACACACATGCACACTGAGGAGAGACGACGAGATTAGACAGGAGATTAGACCACACAATGATACACACACGCACACTGAGGAGAGACGACGAGATTAGACAGGAGATTAGACCACACAATGATACACACACTGAGGAGAGACGACAGGAGATAAGACAGGAGATTAGACGACACAATGATACACACACTGAGGAGAGACGACAGGAGATTAGACCACACAATGATACACACACGCACACTGAGGAGAGACGACAGGAGATTAGACAACACAATGATACACACACACACACTGAGGAGAGACGACGAGATTAGACAGGAGATTAGACCACACAATGATACACACACGCACACTGAGGAGAGACGACGAGATTAGACAGGAGATTAGACCACACAATGATACACACACGCACACTGAGGAGAGACGACGAGATTAGACAGGAGATTAGACAGGAGATTAGACCACACAATGATACACACACTGAGGAGAGACGACAGGAGATAAGACAGGAGATTAGTCGACACAATGATACACACACTGAGGAGAGACGACAGGAGATTAGACCACACAATGATACATACACGCACACTGAGGAGAGACGACAGGAGATTAGACAGGAGATTAGACGACACAATGATACACACACTGAGGAGAGACGACAGGAGATTAGACAGGAGATTAGACGACACAATGATACACACACGCACACTGAGGAGAGACGACAGGAGATTAGACAGGAGATTAGACAGGAGATTAGACGACACAATGATACACACACTGAGGAGAGATGACAGGAGATTAGACGACACAATGATACACACACGCACACTGAGGAGAGACGACAGGAGATTAGACCACACAATGATACACACACTGAGGAGAGACGACAGGAGATTAGACCACACAATGATACACACACGCACACTGAGGAGAGACGACAGGAGATTAGACCACACAATGATACACACACACTGTACTGAACACACACATTCAAATACCATACACAAACATTTATGCACAAATTAATTCATACACACACACAGTTGGAAAGGAGAGAAACCATTAGAAAAACACAACCCCCTCTTATATAATACAATGTGATTGTCTTTACAAAAGGTACAACTGGTCAAACATGAAATGAACCGAGTAGGAAAGTTCTTACAAGTACATACCTATTTTAACAAATTAATAAGCATTCATATGCAGAGAGATAATGAGGCAGAGAGATAGTGAGGCAGAGAGATATAGCCAGAGAGAGATAGTAAGGAAGAGTGTGAGGCAGAGAGATAGTAAGGCAGAAAGATATAGACAGAGAGAGATAGTAAGGAAGAGAGTAAGGCAGAGAGATAATGAGGCAGAGAGATAGTAAGGCAGAAAGATATAGAGATGTAGACAGAGAGATAGTAAGGAAGAGAGATAGTGAGGCAGAGAGATAGTGAGGCAGAGAGATAGTAAGGCAGAAAGTTATAGAGAAATAGACAGAGAGATAGTAAGGAAGAGTGTAAGGCAGAGAGATATAGACAGAGATAGTAAGGCAGAGAGATATAGACAGAGAGATAGTAAGGCAGAAAGATAGAAATATATAGACAGAGATATAGACAGACAGAGAGATGGAGAGTGACAGAGAGAGAGAGAGAGAGCGACAGACAGGCAGAGAGAGAGTGCGAGAGACAGAGATTATAGACAGAGAGATTATAGACAGAGAGATGGAGAGCGACAGAAAGATGGAGAGCGACAGAAAGATGGAGAGCTACAGAGAGAGAGAGCGGCAGAGAGAGAGAGAGAGCAACAGACAGGCAGAGAGAGAGAGCGAGAGAGATTATAGACAGAGATTATAGACAGAGAGAGAGATTATTGACAGAGAGAGAGATTATAAACAGAGAGAGATATTATAGACATAGAGAGATTATAGAAAGAGAGAGAGAAAGCGATGGGCATAAAGTTTATAGACAGAGATTTTAAGGTAGAGAGAGCGACAGAGAAAGATTATAGACAGGCAGAGAGAGAGAGAGCGACAGACAGAGATATTATAGACAGGTAGAGAGATTATAGACAGGCAGAGAGATTATAAGGAAGAGAGAGAGAGCGACAGACAGAGAGGGAGAGCGACAGGCAGAGAGAGAGAGAGCGACAGGCAGAGAGACAGAGAGAGAGAGAGAGAGAGTGAGCAACAGGCAGACAGACAGACAGACAGAGAGAGAGAGAGAGAGAGAGAGAGAGAGAGTGAGCGACAGGCAGAGAGAGACAGAGTGAGCGACAGGCAGAGAGCGACAGGCAGAGAGACAGAGAGAGAGAGTGAGCGACAGGCAGAGAGAGAGTGAGCGACAGGCAGAGAGACAGAGAGAGAGAGTGAGCGACAGTCAGAGAGAGACAGAGAGAGAGAGAGAGTGAGCGACAGGCAGAGAGAGAGTAAGCGACAGGCAGACAGACAGACAGAGAGAGAGAGAGAGTGAGCGACAGGCAGAGAGAGAGAGAGAGGAAGAGAACATACAATCATGTTACAAATTACAACATAATCATGCTATGGTCTGTTGACACTGGCTATGATGTCAAGCGTCACTTAAAAATATATATATTTAACCTTTATTTAACTAGGCAAGTCAGTTCAGAACAAATTCTTATTTACAAAGACGGCCTACTCCAGCCAAACCCAGACAACACTGGGCCAATTGTGTGCCGCCCTATGGGACTCCCAATCACGGCCGGTTGTGATACAGCCTGGATTCAAACCAGGGTGTCTGTAGTGATGCCTCAAGCACTGAGATGCAGTGTCTCAGACCGCTGTGTCACTCCCGGAAACCTAACTGTTTTATCAACATCCTTCTCATGTTTCAAAACGTGAAGATTATTATTTATTTTTTAAAGCACTCCTCCATCTTAAATGTATGTATTTGTAGTCATGATGTTTGTCTATATTTCCTGACCTCAGTAGGTCTACTCCTATAGAAACATAGCAGAACCACACTACAGGACTATGAGCCCCACCGTAGATATCAGCGTTAGGAAGGACGGAAGCAGACAGGTTTTTATAATGGACGGTCACGTGAACAAGGTAAATCTAATCTCGCCTAGGATGTGATGACTGCACCAATGAACACAGAACAGTTGGGACTGAATATTATATTATTATACAGCAACCAAAAAATAACAAATAAACCATATCAGGGTTTGTTTTCGAACGACCACGATTCTTATTCCTGAGTAATGAAGTGTCACGGGGGAAATGGCACGGAATGAAAGACATATCGAGGCAAGGCGAGAATGACCGAATGGGAGGTGGGAGCAAGAATTGTTTCCCAGATGTATCAATGAACGCGCCCATTCGCCATCCGAGCGAGGCCCTGTACCTCGCAACACAAGCCTCTCCTTCTCTAGTCCGCCAGATGCACAATGAATGACTGTTTTAAATTCCATCACCGTGGATCGACAGAACTGCGAAGACACGGGCATCATATCGTTACATTTGTATTACATAGGATTCCCATTATTGTTGCACTAATTGTACAAACATTGCGTTCTCCTCTCTCCCCCTACTGCCTGCTCATCACACACTGCGCTGCTATACGCACTCGCTCGCTAACACATCCTGATATTCCTTATTTTATGAATGAAATACAATAGAAAACACAGTGATTTAAACCGATGTGCAATATCTCGAAGGAAAAAAATGCAATCGTTTGGGAAAAAAAGGAGAGATGAGTGGGTGCGAGTATAGAAAGAGGGAGCGATAGATGGGGGAGGGGGCGACGAGAAAAGGGAAGGAGAGGAGGGGTTGAGGAAGAGGACGAGAGAAAAATCACATTTCATTCATAAAGTTGTGCTTTAAAAATCATAATGAAACCCGAGACGCGTTGATAAAAAAAAATCCCATCGCCAACATCCCTCCCTAGGTTTACCGGATCCTGTGTCTGTGAATGAGAGCTTGGCCAAAACTCGCCATATTTTGTCAATTTCTTCCAACACATTTTACACATTGACTGATTTATTTAACGGTTAAATAGAACTCCTCGCCACTGCGTGACTATTACCTGGTATTTCTCACAGTGGGTTTTTATCATTCGATTAGAAGCCGTGTTGTCTTTGATAAGGTATTGAGTCCTGTCTTTACACCGTTTAATATTGTAGCCCCCATTTAACCCTAATCATATATACATATTTATCACATATTTGCTTGAATATATCGGGAATGTGATGTATACTGTTGATTCAAGACTACGTAATGGTGTTTATCCTCAACTATATCAATAGACTGTACCTTTGTCTATCCTGAGGTTGCCTTCTTGTGTAACATCGGTGTTTATCAGATATTAATGTAATGACCAAGCTAAATTGATTTCGTGTAATATTGTATGAAATAAAAAGATAAGGACTTACTCGCCCTCCATGTCTCGGTGTAGCCGCTGCTTCGAGCTCCCTGCCCCGGTATCCCTGTCCTTTAGATCCCCCTTCGCCAGAACACACACGCGACACTCACACCCTCACTCTGTCACTCTCTCGTTCTATCTCACTCTCTGCTCTCATTTTCTAATCCTTGTCTCTCTCTCTCTCCACCTTTACGTCGTTTCTGTGTATCAGGATGGACTTGGGTTGCAGCAGCCATTTTCCGCTGGCAGCAGCGGTAGCATCCTCCCTCCCTCTTTCTCTAAATCACACCCTCCCTCACCCGTTCTCTAAATCACTCCCACTCCCTCCCTCACCCGTTCTCTAAATCACTCCCTCTCCCTCCCTCACCCCTTCTCTAAATCACCCCCCCTCCCTCCCTCTTTCTCTAAATCACTCCCTCTCGCACCCCTTCTCTAAATCACCCCCCCTCCCTCACCTGTTCTCTAAATCACTCTCCCTCACTCTTTCTCTAAATCACTCCCTCCCTCACCCGTTCTCTAAATCCCTCCCTCTCCGTCCCCCTTTCTCTAAATCACTCCCTCTCCCCCTCCTTCTCCCTTTCTCTAAATCACTCACAACCATCACCCGTTCTCTAAATCACTCCCTCTCCCCCTCCTTCTCCCTTTCTCTAAATCACTCACAACCATCACCCATTCTCTAAATCACTCCCTCTCCCTCCCTTAACCCTTCTCTAAATCACTCCCTCCCCCTCTATTTCTCTAAATCACTCCCTCCCTCACCCGTTCTCTAAAACACTCCCTCCCTCCCCCTCTATTTCTCTAAATCACACCCTCCCTTAACCTTTCTCTAAATCACCCTCTCCCTCACCTGTTCTCTAAATCACTCCCTCCCTCACCCGTTCTCTAAATCACTCCCTCCCTCACCCGTTCTCTAAATCACTCCTTCCCTCACACATCCTCTAAATCACTCCCTCCCTCACCCGATCTCTAAATCAATCCTTCCCTCACCCGTTCTCTAAATCACTCCCTGCCTCACCCGTTCTCTAAATCACCCCTTCCCTCACCCGTTCTCTAAATCACTCCTTCCCTCACCCGTTCTCTAAATCACTCCCTCCCTCACCCTTTCTCTAAATCACTCCCTCCCTTAACCTTTATCTAAATCACTCCCTCCCTCACCCGTTCTCTAAATCACTCCCTCCCTCACCCTTTCTCTAAATCACTCCCTCCCTTAACCTTTATCTAAATCACTCCCTCCCTCACCCATTCTCTAAATCACTCCTTCCCTCACCCGTTCTCTAAATCACCCCTTCCCTCACCCGTTCTCTAAATCACTCCTTCCCTCACCCGTTCTCTAAATCACTCCCTCCCTCACCCTTTCTCTAAATCACTCCCTCCCTTAACCTTTATCTAAATCACTCCCTCCCTCACCCGTTCTCTAAATCACTCCCTCCCTCACCCTTTCTCTAAATCACTCCCTCCCTCAACCTCTCTAAATCACTCCCTCCCTATTTATTCCCTTCTCTAACACTCTACCTGCCATGTGCCCTTCAAACTACTGTTATGCCTGAACATCCTGACTGCCTTGTCTCCAGACCATAGTCGAGACGGCTCAGGGGAGGCTTTCACTTGCTATCTCCGGGGCCAGAGCAATTTAAGGATGCTTTGGGGTAATTCCCACATTTGGGGATCTTATCCTCTCTTCTATTTCAAGAATGTTACTTTCTGTTTACCAAAATACCTGGCTTTCTTCCCATACAAAATAACACAGTTCCCAAAACATAAATGGCCCACGTCTGCAACGTGGTAGAGTTGAACCCATTAGCAGAGAATGAACCAGACCAGGAATCAGCGACTTGGGAAAAACGTAAATACTTTACTTGAATAATGGAGAACGTGACGATACAGAAAACTTAAAAACAACAAACACTCGCACTCGAAACTCACACTGGGGAAAACATACAGGAAACTGAATTCAAGAACTAACAAAGGGAAACAGAAAACACACCTCTCTTAAAGGGGAAACAATCATGAAATAATAAAGACACACCTGAGTTCAATAAAAGTATCTAGGGCGGTCTCTGCCGCCCTCTGGTGCCAGGAGGAACCATGACAACGTCTCAATGCCTAGAATATAAAACGGTCACAATTAGTTTTGTTCTTTTAATTTTCAAAGCTCAACAACAATACATTTTTAAAGTTACGTCCCAGAACAGTTTGTATGTTACAGTTCAGTTCAAAATCAGAAGAGTCACCCAATCACCTAGTCTTTTAGGTGGTCTTTAGTTCCTCTGAGGCCTCCACGTGGGTGTTTGACCCAAGACAGGGTGAGTGACAGTCCATGTTTGGACTTGTTGCATTCTGCTACATTCACTAGACTGAACTCCAAACTGTGCCGCAGACCCACTCACAAAATAAGTGGTATCAGAAGGAGAGCTCGGCGTCCTTCTCACTACCATCGTCACCCGTTTTGTTCGTCCATGAACAGGTTGGGGTAGATGCAGATCAGAGTCGTGGAGGCCTGCATCCAGATCAGGAGACAAGACCTCTGCAGGTTGCCACACTTCGGCAAGTGTAAACACCCAGCTGTTGTCTAGAGTCGTGCGGGAGTCGTACGGCTGGAGTTTGTCGTGATGAACAACCTTCACCTTTGTTCTCTGACTTTTTTGGGGAATCCGGAAAACCAAATCGTCCAGCCGGGTCATTATGAAGTATGGATCCTCATACTTTGTCCTGCATCCGCTTTGTTCCTTTAATTAAGTACTATACTTGTGTCACCAACGTTGTCGCGTGTCCTCGCAACATTTTTGTCATTCTGCTTTTTTGGCACGCTCCATAGACTGACCCAGCGCTTCCCTTGCAATCTGGTGAGCAAGTTCCAAACTGTCTCGTAGCTGCGCAACATACTGTGGAGTGGTTCTTGGCGTGCTCATGATCGGGTGGCAAGCCAGCCGCTCGGTCGATGGGCTCTGTTACTTCTCTTCCAAGGAGCATCGTGTTCGGAAGGAACCAAGTTGAGCTGTCCATTGTTGCTCTATAGACCATCACAGAGAATGGAATCATGAGGTCCCGGTCCCAATGACAACGTTCTGTGGTGGTGGCTAAGATCTTTAGTAGAGTGGAATTAAATATTTCGTCTTGGCTGTCAGACTGCAGTCTGAAAGGGGTTTGTGCAAGTCTTTTTTCGATTCCTAACAGTTCACACATTCTTTGGAAGACTTCAGACTCGAAGTTGGAGCCTTGATCGCTGTGGAGTGTATGTGGTGCACCATAGCGACACACCCATTCAGCTGTCAGAACTTCAGCCACTGTCACGGCTTGATCGTTTGGCAGAGGGTAGGCTTCCACCCACTTTGAGAAATAGTCTTGAACCACCAATATGTAGCGACTGTAGTGTTCTGACTCGTTCATGGGGCCCATGAGATTAATGGCGATCCTCTCCATGGGTACTCCCGTGCGGACATCGCACATAGGGGTTTGGGGCTTCCTCGAACGTCTGGCTTTAGCGGCATAGCTGGCACATGTACAACACCATAGTGTGACATCCTCTCACATTCGGTACCAGTAGTATCTTGTATGTAGCCGGGCAAACGTGCGTTCCACACCAAATTGACCGCCTACTCTGCCATCATGCATCTGCTTCATGATGTCCATCCGGATCACACGAAGTAGGAGTATCTGTGGGTAAAACACTGCTCCTTCGGTACCATAGAAGCTCCGTAGGTGAATGTCGTCCTTGACATACAGTCTACTTCACTGGTTCCAATAGGCCTTAGTCGCTGACCCTAAAGACAACACATCCCCCACAATGGTTGTTTCTATCCTTCCTCGAGCCATCTCTTAACGGGGCCCATGTCAGAGTCAGCCATCTGAGCTTGACGTAATTCCTCAGAAATACATCCATGGAACAGAACAGTATCACTTGCGTCGGTGAGGTCGAATCTTTTCCACATCCAACGTGTCATCTCCACTTATCAAGATGACCCAACTCCATGCCGAAGACAGCTCTAGAAACTCCAGGAAGTGCAGGCTGTAGGCTGGGGTCTGCTACTACCCCCACTGAGCGGAGCTCCATAGAAGTAGCTTCCACAGCGTAATAAGCTACTGCACTTCCTGGTGCCTGAAACGGTCATTGTTCTGGGTAGGGTCCTGTATAGTGCAGGGGCAAGTCAGGCAGCAGGGCCTCCTGGACAGGATGTCAGCATTTTCGTGGTGTCCTCCTAGATGATGTATGACCTTAAAGTTATACTCCTACAAGCTTCTCGCCAGTTGACCTTCTGGTTCCTTCATTCTTATGAGCCACCGAAGACTGCTGTGGTCAGTGTATGAAGGGTCTTCCGAACAGATATTGATGGAAGTGTGTAGTGAACTCCACTGCCGCCAGTAGCTCCCTCTGTGTGGTACAATAGTTTTGCTCGATGGAGGGCAGCCGTCGGCTCCCATACACTAGTACGCGTTCCTCACCGTCCTGCATTTGGCACAAGGCGGCTCCAATGCTGAAGGTCCTGGCGTCTGTATCAAAGATGAGGTCGAGAGGTCGCCCAAGACGGGCGCGGTGGTGAGCAGCTTCTTTACTTCTTTGAACGTCTCCCTGCACTCTGGCGTCCACTGGAAACGAGCATCTTTGTAAGCTAATGAAGGGGCTACAGTAGCAAAATCTTGGACAAATCATCGGTAGTACGAGGCCGACAAACTGACGGACTTCTGAAATGCAGGTAGGCTGGGGCTTGGACTTTCAGAATTTTCTGGGGACCTGTGGCGATGCTGTGTTCGGACACGATGTGTCCAAGGTAGGTTACATGTCGGCAGAAGAGACAGCACTTGGAGGGTTGGCTTGGAGTAGCCGACTGAACACTTGTGCCAGGCGTTGAAGCATCTCCGTGACATCCCTTCCCAGGACGATGATGTCATCTAGATATAATAGCCAAGTCTACCATTGCATTCCGTCCAGGACGCAGTCCATTAAACTTTGAAATGTCGCTGGTGCGTTGCAGAGCTCAAAAGGCATCACATTCCACTCAAAGAGGCCCTTTTTGCTGCAGAAAGCGGCCACCTGACGGCCCTGGGAGTAAGCTCTACCTGCCAGTAGCCTGACGCTAACTCCAAAGTGCTAAACCATTTGGCTGTCGGCAGGGTATCCAGAGTGTCTTGGATACGAGGAAGTGGATATGCATTTTTCACAGTACATTCATTTAGAGCCCTGTAGTCCACACATAGGCGGTATGTCTGGTCCTTTTTGCATAACTATCGGTGAAGCCCAGCTGCCGTGGCTTGGAGAGGCTCCTCTAGTTTTAAGACTTTTCTGGATCTGCATTGGACTGCTTTTCAAATGCAGTTGCCCAAGTGGCCCAGGCAACATCTGAATGTCATGCTGTACAAGACTAGTGCGACCAAGATGAGTGGGTCTAGTAGAGAGGACGTCCCCGTAGACACTAAGGAGTTGAGCCAGCCTACAACACTCATCTGCACTTAGCACAGCAGAGCTCGCCGTATACATTGACTGTAAGTGAGCAGGAACCGCTGGGGAGAAGAGACTAGTTGGAGGAAATAACAGTAAGCTGAACAACGTCTGCTTCCTGGAGGAATCCGGTGATAGCGCCGTTATTTACTTTCACTGACTCTGTTCCTGGGTTGAAGAGCCTGGTTATTGGGCTGTGCGTCAACCACAACCCGTGCCAACAGTAGATGATGCTTCTCAATGGAATCCTTTAGTTGGGCTCAGCACCTTGTCGCCTCTGACAGGTTCACGGAAGTGTACGTTCCCCGGCACGATGTACTCACACCGTGATTTGAGAACGGCTGTGCATGCTATTCTTACGACATGCATCTTCGGTCTAAAGTAGGGAACCTGTTCCCCAAACAGCACAATCCTCTGGCTGCTGAAATCAAGGCATGCTCGTGACTGCTCCAGGAATGGATGACCCGAGGACGTCGCCACATCTGCAGCAATGAAGTTAACACTCACTGTGCGGGTACCAACCTGAATGGGCAGGTGAACTTCTCCAAGACGACGTTGACATTTACAGGACCAACGCCCTGCAGAGACGGTCGATAGCTGGAATGGATGTTTAAACATCTGGGTGAATGGTGTCGTAACGGCGCCAAGGCAGCACATTTCTCCATGCCACACAAAAGAGCACATACATTAGTAGGTGGATACACATTTATGGGACCTGTGCCCTTGACACTGAGAACAGCAGGTGTGTTTTGGCTTTTGGTGGAATTTGGCGATTCGGGGACTGCCAGTGGCTTAGCTGGCTTCCTTGATGATGGACAGCTCAGTTTCATGTGTGCAATGCCTTGGCAGTTGTGGTATCTGATTTTGTTCCAATTGGTTTGTTTTGGTTTGTGTGGCTTGAAGCTGGACGTTTGGAGGTTTCTGACTCCGCTCTACAGGTGGTGTCGTCCAACTCTCGCCTTCATCTTCGCTGTGGTCCATTGACATGGACATTGCCGTGAGGTAGCTGCTCTGGCTCTGCACTTTGTAGTCTGCACACCAGACTGCATTAGTTGAGTAACACTGATAGCTGCTCGCTTGGTGGTTTCGTACCTCGTAGGATTGTGCCAATGTGCGTGAACGCTTCTCTGGTAACTTCTGCACAATGCCGGCGTCTCCCATTAGTGAAGACCACGCTGATGGAGTCCTGTTCTCCCTCAAAGCAATCTGCATACACAATGGACACTTTCTCATGAATGTCATCTCATGCAGTGATTCACCTGGTTTGCACACTCTCTGCCTCAACTCAATGACAGCTGCTTCCTCCGATGCTGGCCCGTCTGCCGAGTCCACCTCCCCTCCACTATGCGTGAGTAGTCCAAAACGGGAAGACCTAGGTTTCTTGTGGACCACAGCCCCTGCAGCGCCCACTAAACAGAAACTCAGTTGGACTGACGTTGTCCTTTCTGACCAGTGATTAGCTCTAGCACAGCTCTCAAAGCGATGTAAGACCTCTTTCCATGAGCCCGAACCATCAAACTGACCTGGTCGTAGTGTGGGGATCCTCTGCTTCTGAGTAGCGTATTCGTCCTCACTGTCAGATGAGATATCATAATGTACACGCCGGGGCTGCCTGCCATGTGAACTGGATCTTGGTCGCCTGGTGCTTCTACACCTGCATTGCTTGCTGTTTGAGGTTTTAGGCTGGGTTTCTGTACAGCACTTTGAGATATCAGCTGATGTACGAAGGGCTATATAAATACATTTGATTTGATTTGATTTGATCTGGTGCAAGACTGTTAGTCTTCATATCATTACATTTCATTACCTTCATTGGGCAGAGCGTTGGATACATCCATGGCTGTCCTGCGACTGTAAGCGGGGGTTTTCCACAGGAGGCGTGGCTGGAGTGGAGAGCAGAGCTGCTAGCACCCTGTGTGGGTAATGGGAGTAAACAGCATCTACAGGGGTACTCGCTGCATAGAGACTATGGTTGGCAGAGTTGAAAGGGTTAGTGCATGGAGTATACAGCCTTTCAGTAGTTGGTTGAAACACATTTCCAGAGGTAGCATTTTCAGGTGAGCATCTAGCATGCCAGCTGGCATATTTTTTGGTTGTGACTTAGCTGTGATTTGATTCCACTGTCGCCCACATTTCCGTTTTTCCACAAGAGACTTGAATGGATTTGTTTCTCTCCTTGGCCATTGCGGAGACGTCTTTGACTCACGGCACGAGTCAGCCATATTAGCTACATCTGAACTTGGCATAGAAATGGATTACAGTTACTGTTAGCATTTGCATCAAATTCGTTCATCCAGTTAGCAAATTAAATTTGTGATTGCATGTCTTCATTCACTGTAGTTAGCGACATGAATGGCTTTGAGTAGCACGTCGAATCCTCAGGCGAATTCTTTCTCGTAATAACAGATTTACAGTGTGTAGCCGCCATTCCCCAACTTTAGCTAGAACGTCAGCCACTACTCAGACAACGATGATTAACTTCGTTAGCCGTTAACTTGTGAAAGTCCAATTTCTCTTTGATATTCTGGTAGAATGTGAATAACTCACCGATGCAGGCAGGATAAATCCCAGACGAAACCACAATGTTACCTTTCTCTGCCTCGCCTCCAGACCGTAGGTGAGAAGGCTCAGTTGCAGCCTTTGCTTGCTAGCTCCAAGGCCCAGAGCAATTTACGGACGCTCTGGAGTAATTCCCACATTTTGGGGATCTTATCCGTTGCTAATGACGAGTTCGTCTGGAATTCCACAGAAGTATTTGACATTTATTAAACTTGTACCCACCATTCTGAAGGTTCTTCTGAATGACAAAATAAAATAATGGGCTAATGGAACAAAAAATAGAGTGTCACAGTTTGGCTACATCTCCTCACGCATCCTCTAAATCACTCCTTCCCTCACCCATCCTCTAAATCACTCCTTCCCTCACCCATCCTCTAAATCACTCCCTCCCTCCCTCCCTCACCCATCCTCTAAATCACTCCTTCCCTCACCCGTTCTCTAAATCACTCCTTCCCTCACCCGTTCTCTAAATCATTCCTTCCCTCACCCATCCTCTAAATCACTCCTTCCCTCACCCATCCTCTAAATCACTCCCTCCCTCCCTCACCCGTTCTCTAAATCACTCCCTCTCCCTCTACCACCCGTTCTCTAAATCACTCCTTCCCTCACCCATCCTCTAAATCACTCCCTCCCTCCCTCACCCGTTCTCTAAATCACTCCCTCTCCCTCTACCACCCGTTCTCTAAATCAATCAATCCCTCTCCCTCTACCACCTATTCAGTAAATGAATCCCTCTCCATCGCCCATTCTCTAAATCACTCCCTCCCTCAACTGTTCTCTAAATCACTCCCTCCCTCACCCATTCTCTAAATCACTCCCTCCCTCAACTGTTCTCTAAATCACTCCCTCCCTCACCCATTCTCTAAATCAATCCCTCTCCCCCTACCACCCGTTCCCTAAATTAATCCCTCTCCCTCTCTTCCACCCATTCTCTAAATCACTCCCTATTCATTCCCTTCTCTAACACTACCTGCCATGTGCCCTTCAAACCCTTCATTCTGCACCAGCCTGATCTCAGAGCAAAACGTACTATATGTTACTCAAATTTAGCCATATACAGTCAGGTCCATAAATATTTGGACATTGACCAAGTTATTATTATTTTAGCTGTATACCACAGCATATTGGAGTTAAAATAATGAAATTAAGTAATGAAATTAAATAATGAATAAATAATCATGACTTTCAGCTTCAATTTGAGGGTATTTACATTCAAATCGGGTGAACGGTGTAGGAATTACAGCACTTTTTATATGTGCCTCCCCTTTACCAAAAGTAATTGGACTGCTCAGCTGTTACATGGCCAGGTGTGTGTTATTGCCTCATTAGTTCATTTACAAGTAAGCAGATAAAAGGTCTAAAGTTGATTTCAAGTGTGGCATTTGCATTTGGAATCTGTTGCTGTTAACCCTCAATATGAAGTCCAAAGAGCTGTCACTGCCAGTGAAGCAAGCCATCATTCGGCTGAACAATCTAAACAAACACATCAGAGTTATAGCTAAAACATTAGGTGTGGCCAAATCAACTATTTGGTACATCCTTAAAAAGAAAGAACACACTGGTGAGCTCAGGAACACCAAAAGGCCCGAAAGACCACGGAAAACAACTGTGGTGGGTGACAGAATAATTATTTCCCTGGTGAAGAAAAACCCCTTCACAACAGTCGGCCAGATCAATAACACCGTCCAGGAGGCAGCTGTATCTGTGTCAAAGTCAACAATCAAGAGAAGACTTCACCACAGTAAATACAGAGGGTTTACCACAAGACTGTAAACCATTGGTAAAAAAAACCCAGAAAGACCAGATTATAGTTTGCCAAACAACATCTAAAAAAGCCTGTATCGTTCTGGAACAACATCCTATAAACAGATGACAAAAAGATCAACCTGTACCAGAATGATGGGAAGAGAAGAGTATGGAGAAGGGAAGGAACTGCTCATGATTCAAAGCATACCACCTCATCTGTGAAGCATGGAGGAGGTGGTGTTATGACGTGGGCATGTATGGCTGCCAGTGGAACTGGTTCCCTTGTATTTATTGAGGATGTGACTGCTGACAAAAGCAGCAGAATGAATTCTGAAGTGTTTAGGGCTACAGTCCCTTGCAAAAGTATCCATCCCCATTGGTGTTTTTCCTAGTTTGTTGCATTCCAACCTGTAATTTAAATGGATTTTTATTTGGATTTCATGTAATGGACATAAAAAAAGGAAAACTGGTGTGTAATCACCCCTTTGATATGAAGCCCCTCCCCTTTGATATGAAGCCCCTCCCCTTTGATATGAAGCCCCTAAATAAGATCTGGTGCAACCAATTACCTTCAGAAGTCACAGAATTAGTTAAATAAAGTCCACATGTGTGCAATCTAAGTGTTACATGATCCGTCACACGATCTCAGTATATATACACCTGTTTTGAAAGGCCCCAGAGTCTGCAACACCACTAAGCAAGAAGCACCACCAAGCAAGTGGCAGCATGAAGACCAAGGAGCTCTCCAAACAGGTCAAGAACAAAGTTGTGGAGAAGTACGGATCAGGGTTAGGTTATAAAAAAAATATCTGAAACTTTGAACATCCCACGGAACACCATTAAATCTATTATTAAAAATGGAAAGAATATGGCACCACAACAAACCTGCCAAGAGAAGGCCGCCCACCAAAACTCACAGACCAGGCAAGGAGGGCATTAATCAGAGAGGGAACAAAGAGACCTAAGATAACCCTGAAGGAGCTGCAAAGCTCCACAGCGGAGATTGGAGTATCTGTCCATAGGACCACTTTAAGCCGTACACTCATTAGAACTCGGTTTTATGGAAGAGTGGCGAGAAAAAAGCCATTGCTTAAAGAAAAACATATGCAAACACGTTTGGTGTTCGCCAAAAGGCATGTGGGAGACTCCCCAAACATATGGAAGAAGGTACTCTGGTCAGATGAGACTACATTTGTCATTTTTGGCCATCAAGGAAAACGCTATGTCTGGCACAAACCCAACACCTCTCATCACCCCGAGAACTCCATCCCCAGTGAAGCATAGTGATGGCAGCATCATGCTGTGGGGATGTTTTTCCATCGGCAGGGACTGGGAAACTGGTCAGAATTGAAGGAATGATGGATGGTGTTAAATATAGGTAAATTCTTGAGGGAAACCTTTTTCAGTCCACCAGAGATTTGAGACCACGATGGAGGTTCACCTTCCAGCAGAACAATGACCCTGAACATACTGCTAAAGTAACACTTGAGTGGTTTAAGGGAAAACATTTAAATGTCTTGGTATGGCCTAGTCAAAGCCCAGACCTTAATCCAATTGAGAATCTGTGGTATGACTTAAAGATTGCTGTTCACCAGAAACCCATCCAACTTGAAGCAGCTGGTGCAGTTTTGCCTTGAAGAATGGGCAAAAATCCCAGTGGCTAGATGTGCCAAGCTTATAGAGACATACCCCAAGAGACTTGTAGCTGTAATTTCTGCAAAAGGTGGCTCTACAAAGTATTGACTTTGGGGGGGGGGGTGAATAGGTATGCACACTCAAGTTTTCAGTTTTTTTGTCTTATTCCTTGTTTGTTTCACAATAAAAAATATTTTGCATCTTCAAAGTGGTAGGCTTGTTGAGTAAATCAAATGATACAAACCACAAAAAAATATATTTTAATTCCAGGTTGTAAGGCAACAAAATAGGAAAAATTACAAGGGGGGTGAATACTCTCGCAAGCTACTGTGTATTATCTGCTCAGATTCAGCCATATGCTTCAAAACTCATTGGACGACACCTCACAGTGCAGATGGCCAATGACCCGAAGCATACTGCGAAAGCAACCCAATACTTTCTTTAAGGCAAAGAAGTGTAATGTTCTGCAATGCCAAGTCAATCACCTGACCTGAATCCAATTGAGCATTTAGCATTTCACTTGCTAGAGGCAAAACACCCCAAAAAACAAGCAGGAACTGACACAGCTGCAGTAAAAGCCTGGCAGGGCATCACCAGGGAACAAACCCATTATCTGGTGATGTTTATGACTTCAGGCAGTCAATGACTGCAAAGGATTTTGACTGATTTTAAAACTCACAATTTAATGCATGATCATGTTAGTTTGTTCAATTACGTTTGAGCCCCTAAAATTGGGGGGCTATGTATACAAATGATTGTAATTCCTACACGTTCATAAAATATTTTTGACAAAACCCTTAAATTAAAAATGAAAGTCTACACTTAAAGCATATTTTGATTGTTTCCTTTCAAATCCATTGTGTTAGGGTACAGAGACAAATTTTTGCAAAATGTGTCACTGTACATGTACTTATGGATCTGACTGTACGTCTCGTGCCTGAGCCGCTGAGCCATCTTTTTGCCTTGTTCAGGAGCAGAACAGCAGATTTTTACCTTGTCAGGTTGGGGATTCGATCTTGCAACCTTTTGGTTACTAGTTCAACGCTCTAACCAGTAGGCTACCTGCCGCCCCAATGATAGTGCCGTTTAATCGGCTTCTTGATATTCCACACCTGTCAAGGGGATGAATTATC
Organism: Oncorhynchus kisutch; assembly: GCF_002021735.2. NCBI lineage: Eukaryota > Metazoa > Chordata > Actinopteri > Salmoniformes > Salmonidae > Oncorhynchus > Oncorhynchus kisutch. The sequence continues at coordinate 4,301,590 of NC_034191.2, forward strand.
TTAGCAAAGGAGAAATGCTCACCAACAGAGATGTAAACAAAATTGTGCACAACATTTGAAAAAAAAGAAGCTTTGTTTGAATATGAAACATATCTGGGATTGTTTATTTCAGCATTTTACATGTTCCGTCTATATTTTTGTTCAGTGTAGAACTAGAGCTGTGACTTAAATTAGCTATATTTTAAAAAAGTGACCCTATTGTCAAGTAATTGGGAAAATGAATAACGTTTGGCTTGCTGGTATATGAGGTCATTGGAGGCCAGTAGTTCCATTTCATGAGGCAGCTCACGCTCAAAAAAAGAATGCCCTCGAGCTTCCTATTTTGGTTCAAAAGCTACAGAAGCTAACAAGCTAACTTTGTAGCCGATATTTTCACACATTTTTCCAGAGTATTTGTGTGTGTGTAACTCACTCCATACCAGTGGTGGGGAGAATCTGCAACGAGTGAATTATTAGAAAGTCGCTATGATATGTCTGAGGTCCATAGCAAGGTACCCTTTCATATAAGCTAGTTAACTAACGTTAATTTTTAGCTAGCGTCGGTGTCGTTATAACGGTAACGTTAGCTAACCGTCAGTAACGTTAATGTTAGCCAAATGTAAATTCGCTAGTATTTGTAAACTACTAAAATGGTAGATAACTTAACTTTTTTTGTTGCTAAAAAATGTTCTCTCTACTTTTTAAAATGTACGATTATTCATTCATGGTTCAAACAGGTTCCGGATATTTTAATTTCTTAAAAAGATGATAACGTTACTAACGTTAAAAGCCGAACCAGAATATGAGTTTAGAGGAGACGTTGAATATGGCGATTATCCTTGGCGATATTTACCAAAATAATGGCGTTTCGCTGAACAACTATGATCTTTATTGCCGGTGTGTAACTTCACTTCCAAAAAATGTCTAAATAGAAAGTTACATGCAACTGTTGTTTGGAAAGAATCTCTCTAAACAGGGGGTGGACTGGACATCTGTCATCTCGGATAAATGCCAGATGGGCTGGTCCATTTTTTATATATATTTTTTGCATAGTGGGCCCGTCTTATTTTGTTATTATTTTTGTTGCCAAAACTGGCAACCCTGAAGGGGGAAAAAATGGGCCTGTGTGGGCACCTTAATAAGGGATTTTATTGGCGCAAGTAGACTTAGTTAAAAACAATACATCGTCTAGATTCTTAACAGACAAGGCATTTTTTTGGTTGCATGTAACTTTTCATTTAGACTTTTTTTTTTAAGTACCAGTAATGGCTGTAACCAGTAATGATGATCACTGCTCAGCAAAACTCATTCTTTGGTAAGTACCAAATATTATTACTCTTGAAAAGCTGGTGAATGGCAAGTTGTATGGCTGCTTCATGGACTTATAGGAGAATCGCCATATTCAACATCTGTATACCCAGATTCTGGTTCACATTAGGCCTATGGCTCAACATGAACTGTTGTGAAACACTTCTTTTATTAGGGCTCAAATTGAAGATTTGACACAACAAATGTATTTTATTTATTAATTTATACAGATGATCTCAATTACATTGAGGCCTGTCCAATAACAGATAGGCATACAGTGCTTTCAGAAAGTATTCACACCCCTTGAGTTTATCCACATTGTGTTACAGCCTGAATACATTTTTTTTATTGTATTATTTCGTGTCACTGACCTACACACAATACCCCATAATGTCAAAGTGGAATTATGTTTTTACAAATGTTTACAAATGAATAAAAAAGTGGAAATCTGAAATATCTTGAGAGAATAAGTATTTAATCCCTTTGTTATGCCAAGCCTAAATACTTTCAGGAGTAAACATGTGCTTAACACGTCACATAATCAGTTGCATGGACTCACTCTGTGTACAATAATAGTGTTTAACATGCTTTTTGAATGACTACCTCATCACTGTACCCCACACCTACAGTAATCTGTAAGGTCCCTCAGTCGGGCAGTGAATTACAAGCACAGATTCAACGACAAAGACCTCGCAAAGGCATTGGTAGATGGGTAAAAAAAAAAGCAGACGCTGAATATCCCTTTGAGCATGGTAAAGTTATTAATTACACTTGGTGTATCAATACACCCAGTCACTACAAAGATACAGACGACCTTCCTAACTCAGTTGACGGAGTGGAAGGAAACCGCACAGGGATTTCACCATGAGGCCAATGGTGATTTTAAACCAGTTACAGAGTTAAATGGCTGTAATAGGAGAACTGAGGATGGATCAACAACATGGTAGTTACTCCACAATACTAACCTAAATGACAGAGTGAAAAGAACGAAGCCTGTACAGAATACAAATATTCCAAAACATCCATCCTGTTTGCAATTAGGCACTAAAGTAATACTGCAGCAAATTTGGCTAAGAAATTAACTTTTTGCCCTGAATACAAAGCAGTGGTGTAAAAAGTACCCATCTATCAGACTTTTATAGAAAATTACTCAAGTAAAAGTGAAAGTCACACGGGAAAATACTACTTGAGTAAAAGTAAAAAAGTATTTGGTTTTAAATATACTTAAGATCAAAAGTAAATGTTATTGCTAAAATATACTTAAGTTTCAAAAGTAAAAATATAAATCATTTAACATTCCTTATATTAAGCAAACCAGACAGCACAATTTTCTTGTTTTTTAAATTTACAGATAGCTAGGTGCACACTCCAACACTCAGACATCATTTACAAACAAAGCATTTGTGTTAATAAGTGAGTCCTCCAGATCAAAGGCATTAGGGATTGTCCTTGCCAATGACAAGCATACCCATAACATGATGCAGCCACCACCATGCTTGAAAATATGAAGACTGTTTCTCAGTGATGTGTTGTGTTGGATTTGCCCCAAACATAATGCTTTGTATCAGTGGTGTAAAGTAGACGATGCAATCTCAACCACACTGCACACTGCCCTAACCCATCTGGACAAGAGGAATACCTATCTGAGAATGCTGTTCATCGACTACAGCTCGGCATTCAACACCATAGTACCCTCCAAGCTCGTCATCAAGCTCGAGACCCTGGGTCTCGACCCCGCCCTGTGCAACTGGGTACTGGACTTCCTGACGGGCCGCCCCCAGGTGGTGAGGGTAGGCAACAACATCTCCTCCCCGCTGATCCTCAACACTGGGGCCCCACAAGGGTGCGTTCTGAGCCCTCTCCTGTACTCCCTGTTCACCCACGACTGCGTGGCCACGCACGCCGCCAACTCAATCATCAAGTTTGCGGACGACACAACAGTGGTAGGCTTGATTACCAACAACGACGAGACGGCCTACAGGGAGGAGGTGAGGGCCCTCGGAGTGTGGTGTCAGGAAAATAACCTCACACTCAACGTCAACAAAACTAAGGAGATGATTGTGGACTTCAGGAAACAGCAGAGGGAACACCCCCCTATCCACATCGATGGAACAGTAGTGGAGAGGGTAGCAAGTTTTAAGTTCCTCGGCATACACATCACAGACAAACTGAATTGGTCCACTCACACAGACAGCATCGTGAAGAAGGCGCAGCAGCGCCTCTTCAACCTCAGGAGGCTGAAGAAATTCGGCTTGTCACCAAAAGCACTCACAAACTTCTACAGATGCACAATTGAGAGCATCCTGGCGGGCTGTATCACCGGCCTATTAGAGAGAGAGATGATAGGCTGGGTATCTGGCCTATTAGAGAGAGATGATAGGCTAGGTATCTGGCCTATTAGAGAGAGATGATAGGCTGGGTATCTGGCCTATTAGAGAGAGATGATAGGCTGGGTATCTGGCCTATTAGAGAGATGATAGGCTGGGTATCTGGCCTATTAGAGAGATGATAGGCTAGGTATCTGGCCTATTAGAGAGATGATAGGTTGGGTATCTGGCCTATTAGAGAGAGATGATAGGCTGGGTATCTGGCATACTAGAGATATGATGATAGGCTGGGTATCTGGCCTATTAGAGAGAGAGATGATAGGCTGGGTATCTGGCCTATTAGAGAGAGATGATAGGATGGGTATCTGGCCTATTAGAGAGAGATGATAGGCTGGGTATCTGGCCTATTAGAGAGAGAGAGTTGATAGGTTGGGTATCTGGCCTATTAGAGAGAGGATGATAGGCTGGGTATCTGTAAAGCACTTTGTGACAACTGTTAATGTATTTAGGGCTTTATCAAATACATTTGATTGATTGGTTAATTATATTAGAGAGACATAATAGTTATTTTCATTTTCACAGGAAGTTAGTGAGAGAGGATGGGCAACAGCCACTCAGAGCAGGAGCAACAGCCCGAGAAAAGCCTCGTGAGGGGCGACACTGAGAAGGGAAAAGCGAAAGAGGCAGAAAAGACCACCACTAAGGTTTCCACCCCTCTCGCTCCCACCCCCAAGCTCTTAAGCTCTGTGCCACCCAGTCAGTTCAAGGGCATCCCAGACTTCACTGTAAACATGGGGCAAGCTTCTCTGTGCTCACTGCAGGCAACCCCATCTCTATCAAGTCTCTCCACAGAGAGCCCAATGAGCATGCAGGCTGTTCCTACGTCCTCTGCTACCCCTTCCTCTCCTTTCTGGCATACCCCTATAATCCCCCCCCACCCATCCCAGACAACGTCTTTACCAAAACCTCAGCCACAGGGCCCATCATCACAGGAGGCAGCCCTGGCCCCCAACCCTCAGCCAACACAGCAGAGACCAGCACCAGTGGCCCCCAACCCTCAGCCAACACAGCAGAGCCTAGCACCAGTGGCCCCCAACCCTCAGCCAACACAGCAGAGCCTAGCACCAGTGGCCCCCAACCCTCAGCCAACACAGCAGAGCCTAGCACCAGTGGCCCCCAACCCTCAGCCAACACAGCAGAGCCTAGCACCAGTGGCCCCCAACCCTCAGCCAACACAGCAGAGACTAGCGGCAGTGAAAGCAGTGTTAAAGGCTTCACTTAGGTCTCCTCAGAACCCTGTCACCCCCACTGCCCCAGCCAAGACCCAGCCCACCCCCACTGCCCCAGCCAAGACCCAGCCAACCCCCACTGCCCCAGCCAAGACCCGGCCAACCCCCACTGCCCCAGCCAAGACCCAGCCCACCCCCACTGCCCCAGCCAAGACCCAGCCAACCCCCACTGCCCCAGCCAAGACCCAGCCCACCCCCACTGCCCCAGCCAAGACCCAGCCAACCCCCACTGCCCCAGCCAAGACCCAGCCAACCCCCACTGCCCCAGCCAAGACCCAGCCAACCCCCACTGCCCTAGTCAAGACCCAGCCCACACCTACCATTCCAGGTAAGACCCAGCCCACACCTACCATTCCAGGTAAGACCCAGCCCACACCTACCATCCCAGGTAAGACCCAGCCCACACCTACCATCCCAGCCAAGACCCAACAAGATCCTCCTCCTCAAAATATCACTGCCAGGTCACCACTGATTAGGATTAGTCAACCCGATGGAACACGTATTACCCTTGATGAACTGAAGTCTAAACTTAGAACCCTTTGTGGTGACACTCACAGCAGCACTGGCACAAGGAGCAGCACGGGCACAAGTGGGAGCACGGGCACAAGTGGGAGCACGGGCACAAGTGGGAGCACGGGCACAAGTGGCAGCACAGGCACAAGTGGCAGCACGGGCACAAGCGGGAGCACAGGCACAAGTGGCAGCACGGGCACAAGCGGGAGCACAGGCACAAGTGGCAGCACGGGCACAAGCGGGAGCATGGGCACAAGCAGGAGCACGGGCACAAGTGGCAGCATTGAGGATAGAAAGTCTTTGCCTATATCACCACCAATGGTTGTTACTAAACCCCAGAGGAGATCCAGGAGACCAGATGGAACATCTATTACTCTTCATGAACGGAAGGATGGACTTCCAGAGAACAAGAAAACCAGCACCGCTAGTGGAGACACTGGCAACAACAAGGGCACAATCAGCAGCACACCCACTGGTTCTCTCAAAGTGCCTCCAAACTTTGTGCTCTCTAAAAAGATTCTGAAAAAGATTGAGCATAGGTGAGTCCCTGGTCTGTCTGTCCCTCTACCTGTCTGTCTGTCCCTTTGTCTGTATATCTGTATATCTGTATATCTGTATATCTGTCTGTATATCTATCTGTCTGTCTGTCTGTATATCTGTCTGTCTGTCTGTCTGTCAAATCAATTTTATTTGTCACATACACCAAATACAGCAGGTATGAAATGCTTACTTATTAACCAACAATGCAGTTAAGAAAATAGAGTTAAGAAAATGTTTACTAAATAAACTGAAGTTTAAAAAAATGTAAAAGTAACAAGAAAATAACAATAATGAGGCTATATACAGGGGGTACCAGTACCGAGTCAATGTGGAGGCTATATACAGGGGGTACCGGTACAGAGTCAATGTGGAGGCTATATACAGGGGGTACCAGTACAGAGTCAATGTGGAGGCTATATACAGGGGGTACCGGTATAGAGTCAATGTGGAGGCTATATACAGGGGGTACCGGTACAGAGTCAATGTGGAGGCTATATACAGGGGGTACCAGTACAGAGTCAATGTGGAGGCTATATACAGGGGGTACCAGTACAGAGTCAATGTAGAGGCTATATACAGGGGGTACCAGTACAGAGTCAATGTGGAGGCTATATACAGGGGGTACCGGTACAGAGTCAATGTGGAGGCTATATACAGGGGGTACCAGTACAGAGTCAATGTGGAGGCTATATACAGGGGGTACCAGTACAGAGTCAATGTGGAGGCTATATACAGGGGGTACCAGTACCGAGTCAATGTGGAGGCTATATACAGGGGGTACCGGTAGAGAGTCAATGTGGAGGCTATATACAGGGGGTACCGGTACAGAGTCAATGTGGAGGCTATATTCAGGGTGTACCAGTACCGAGTCAATGTGGAGGCTATATACAGGGGGTACCAGTACCGAGTCAATGTGGAGGCTATATACAGGGGGTACCGGTACAGAGTCAATGTGGAGGCTATATACAGGGGGTACTAGTACAGAGTCAATGTGGAGGCTATATACAGGGGGTACCAGTACCGAGTCAATGTGGAGGCTATATACAGGGAGTACCAGTACAGAGTCAATGTAGAGGCTATATACAGGGGGTACCAGTACAGAGTCAATGTGGAGGCTATATACAGGGGGTATCAGTACCGAGTCAATGTGGAGGCTATATACAGGGGGTACTGGTACAGAGTCAATGTGGAGGCTATATACAGGGGGTACTAGTACAGAGTCAATGTGGAGGCTATATACAGGGGGTACCAGTACCGAGTCAATGTGGAGGCTATATACAGGGAGTACCAGTACAGAGTCAATGTAGAGGCTATATACAGGGGGTACCAGTACAGAGTCAATGTGGAGGCTATATACAGGGGGTACCGGTACAGAGTCAATGTGGAGGCTATATACAGGGGGTACCAGTACAGAGTCAATGTGGAGGCTATATACAGGGGGTACCAGTACAGAGTCAATGTGGAGGCTATATACAGGGGGTACCAGTACCGAGTCAATGTGGAGGCTATATACAGGGGGTACCGGTAGAGAGTCAATGTGGAGGCTATATACAGGGGGTACCGGTACAGAGTCAATGTGGAGGCTATATTCAGGGTGTACCAGTACCGAGTCAATGTGGAGGCTATATACAGGGGGTACCAGTACCGAGTCAATGTGGAGGCTATATACAGGGGGTACCGGTACAGAGTCAATGTGGAGGCTATATACAGGGGGTACTAGTACAGAGTCAATGTGGAGGCTATATACAGGGGGTACCAGTACCGAGTCAATGTGGAGGCTATATACAGGGAGTACCAGTACAGAGTCAATGTAGAGGCTATATACAGGGGGTACCAGTACAGAGTCAATGTGGAGGCTATATACAGGGGGTATCAGTACCGAGTCAATGTGGAGGCTATATACAGGGGGTACTGGTACAGAGTCAATGTGGAGGCTATATACAGGGGGTACTAGTACAGAGTCAATGTGGAGGCTATATACAGGGGGTACCAGTACCGAGTCAATGTGGAGGCTATATACAGGGAGTACCAGTACAGAGTCAATGTAGAGGCTATATACAGGGGGTACCAGTACAGAGTCAATGTGGAGGCTATATACAGGGGGTATCAGTACCGAGTCAATGTGGAGGCTATATACAGGGGGTACTGGTACAGAGTCAATGTGGAGGCTATATCCAGGGGGTACCAGTACAGAGTCAATGTGGAGGCTATATACAGGGGGTACCAGTACCGAGTCAATGTGGAGGCTATATACAGGGGGTACCGGTACAGAGTCAATGTGGAGGCTATATACAGGGGGTACTAGTACAGAGTCAATGTGGAGGCTATATACAGGGGGTACCAGTACCGAGTCAATGTGGAGGCTATATACAGGGAGTACCAGTACAGAGTCAATGTAGAGGCTATATACAGGGGGTACCAGTACAGAGTCAATGTGGAGGCTATATACCGGGGGTATCAGTACCGAGTCAATGTGGAGGCTATATACAGGGGGTACTGGTACAGAGTCAATGTGGAGGCTATATACAGGGGGTACTAGTACAGAGTCAATGTGGAGGCTATATACAGGGGGTACCAGTACCGAGTCAATGTGGAGGCTATATACAGGGAGTACCAGTACAGAGTCAATGTAGAGGCTATATACAGGGGGTACCAGTACAGAGTCAATGTGGAGGCTATATACAGGGGGTATCAGTACCGAGTCAATGTGGAGGCTATATACAGGGGGTACTGGTACAGAGTCAATGTGGAGGCTATATCCAGGGGGTACCAGTACAGAGTCAATGTGGAGGCTATATACAGGGGGTACCAGTACAGAGTCAATGTGGAGGCTATATACAGGGGGTACCGGTACAGAGTCAATGTGGAGGCTATATACAGGGGGTACTAGTACAGAGTCAATGTGGAGGCTATATACAGGGGGTAATGTGCTGGGGTACAGGTTAGTTGAGGTAATTTGTACAGTAGGTAGGGGGGAAGTGACTATACATAGATAATAAACAGTGAGTAGCAGCAGTGTAAAAACAAAGGGGGCCAATGTAAATAGTCTGGGTGGCCATTTGATTAGCTGTTCAGGAGTCTTATGGCTTGGGGGGTAGAAGCTGTTAAAGAGCCCTTTGGACCTAGACTTGGCATTCCGGTACCGCTTGCCGTGCGATAGCAGAGAGAACAATCTATGACTAGGGTGGCTAGAGTCTTTGACAATTTTTAGGGCCTTCCTCTGACACCGCCTGGTATAGAGGTCCTGCATGACAGGAAGCTTGGCCCCAGTGATGTACTGGGCTGTACGCACTACCCTCTGTAGCGCCTTACGGTCGGATGCCGAGCAGTTACCATACCAGGTGGTGATGCAACCAGTCAGGATGCTCTCGTTGGTGCAGCTGTAGAACTTATTTGAGGATCGGGGACCCATGCCAAATCTTTTCAGTCTCCTGAGGGGGAATAGGCGTTGTCGTGCCCTCTTGGTGTGTTTGGACCATTCTAGTTTGTTGGGGATATGGACACCAATTAACTTGAAACTCTCAACCTGCTCCACTACAGCCCCATCGATGAGAATAGGGACGTGTTCGTCCCTCCTTTTTCTGTAGTCCACGATCAGCTCCTTTGTCTTGATCACGTTGAGGGAGGTTGTTGTCCTGGCACCACACTGCCAAGTCACTGACCTCCTCCCTATTGTCTGTCTCATCGTTGTCAGTGATCAGGCTGTTATGTCGTCAGCAAACTTCAAATCAAATCAAATTTTATTGGTCACATACACATGGTTAGCAGATGTTAATGCGAGTGTAGCGAAATGCTTGTGCTTCTAGTTCCGACCATGCAGTAACATCAAGTAATCTAACAATTTCACAACAACTACCTTATACACATTTATTACATCCAATTTTAAATTATTAAAGTGGCTAGAGATGAGTCAGTATGTTGGCAGGAGCCACTCAATGTTAGTGATGGCTGTTCAACAGTCTGATGGCCTTGAGATAGAAGCTGTTTTTCAGTCTCTCGGTCCCCACTTTGATGCACCTGTACTAGAAGTCGACGATTATGATTTTTCAACCCTGATACCGATACCGATTATTGGAGGACCAAAAAAAGACGCTACCGATTAATCGGCCAATAGCCTCAAATAAAATGAAACATGTTCAATTTAGTTTAAATAATGCAAAAACAAAGTGTTGGAGAAGAAAGTAAAAGTGCAATATGTGCCATGTAAAAAAGCTAACGTTTAAGTTCCTTGCTCAGAACATTAGAACATATGAAATCTGGTGGTTCCTTTTAACAGGAGTCTTCAATATTCTCAGGTAAGAAGTTTTAGGTTATAGTTATTATAGAAATTTTTGGATAATTTATTTCTATACGATTTGTATTTCATATACCTTTGACTATTGGATGTTCTTATAGGCACTTTAGTATTGCCAGTGTAACAGTATAGCTTCCATCCCTCTCTTCGCTCCTCCCTGGGCTCGAACCAGGAACACATCGACAACAGCCACCCTCGAAGCAGCGTTACCCATGCAGAGCAAGGGGAACAACCACTCCAAGTCTCAGAGCGAGTGATGTTTGAAACGCTATTAGCGCGCACCCCGCTAACTAGGTAGCCATGTCACATCGGTTACACCAGCCTCATCTCGGGAGTTGATAGGCTTGAAGTCATAAACAGCTCAATGCTTAAAGCATTGCTAAGAGCTGCTGGCAAACGCAGGAAAGTGCTGTGAATGCTTACGAGCTTGCTGGTGCCTACCACCGCTCAGTCAGACTGCTCTATCAAATCATTGACTTAATTATAACATAATAACACACAGAAATACGAGCCTTTGGTCATTAATATGGTCGAATCCGGAAACTATAATCTCGAAAACAAGACGTTTATTCTTTCAGTGAAATACGGAACTGTTTCGTATTTTATCTAACGGGTGGCATCCATAAGTCTAAATATTGTACAAGCTTCAATGTTATGTCATAATTATGTAAAAATCTGGCAAATTAGGCAGCCCAAACTGTTGCAAATACCCTGACTCTGCGTGCAATGAACGCAAGAGAAGTGACACAATTTCACCTGGTTAATATTGCCTGCTAACCTGGATTTCTTTTAGCTAAATATGCAGGTTTAAAAATACATACTTCTGTGCATTGATTTTAAAGCATTGGTGTTTATGGTTAGGTACAGTCGTGCAACGATTGTGTTTTTTCCCCCACAAATTAGCTTTTGTTAAATCATCCCCCGTTTGGTGAAGTTGGCTGTCTTTGTTAGGAAGAAATAGTCTTCACAGAGTTCGCAACGAGTCATGTTAGCAGGCAATATTAACTAAATATGCAGGTTTAAAAATATATACTTGTGTATTGATTTTAAGAAAGGCATTGATGTTTATGGTTAGGTACACGTTGGAGCAAGACAGTTCTTTTTCACGAATACGCCCCGCATCGATTATATGCAACGCAGGACACGCTAGATAAACTAGTAATATCATCAACCATGTTTAGTTAACTAGTGATTATGATTGATTGTTTTTTACAAGGTACATTTAATGCTAGCCAGCAACTTACCTTGGCTTCTTACTGCATTTGCATAACAGGCAGTCTCCTTGTGGAGTGCAACGAGAGGCAGGTGGTTAGAGCGTTGGACTAGTTAACTGTAAGGTTGCAAGATTGAATCCCCGAGCTGACAAGGTAAAAATCTGTCGTTCTGCCCCTGAACAGGCAGTTAATCCATTGTTCCTAGGCCGTCATTGAAAATAAGAATGTGTTCTTAACTGACTTGCCTAGTTCAATAAAGATAAAATAAAGGTGTTAAAAAAAAACAGACAAATCGGTGTCCAAAAATACAGATTTTTTTATGAAAACTTGAAATCGGCCCTAATTAAATCGCCCATTCCGATTAATCGGTCAACCTCGCCTTCTGGATGATAGCGGGGTGAACAGGCCGTGGCTCGGGTGGTTGTTGTCCTTGATGATCTTTTTGGCCTTCCTGTGACATCGGGTGGTGTAGGTGTCCTGAAGGGCAGGTAGTTTGCCCCCGGTGATGCGTTGTGCATACCTCACTACCCCCTGGAGAGCCTTACGGTTGTGGGCGGAGCAGTTGCCGTATCAGGCGATGCTCTCGATTATGCATCTGTAAAAGTTTGAGTGTTTTTGGTGACATGGCAAATTTCTTCAGCATCCTGAGGTTGAAGAGGCGCCACACTGTCTATGTGGGTGGACCATTTCAGTTTGTCCGTGATGTGTAAGCCGAGGAATCTAAAACTTTCCACCTTCTCCACTACTGTCCCGTCGATGTGGATAGGGGGGTATTCCCTCTGCTGTTTCCTGAAGTCCACGATCATCTCCTTTGTTTTGTTGACGTTGAGTGTGAGGTTATTTTCCTGACACCACACTCCGGAGGCCCTCACCTCCTCCCTGTAGGCTGTCTCGTCATTGTTGGTAATCAAGTCGTTTGCAAACTTAATGATGGTGTTGGAGTTGTGTTTGGCCACACATTCGTAGATCTACAAGGAATACAGGAGGGGACTGAGTACGCACCCCTGGGGCCCCCTGTTCAGGATCAGCGTGGCAGACGTGTTGTTGCCTACCCTTACCACCTGGGGGCGGCCTGTCAGGAAGTCCAGGATCCAGTCGCAGAGGGAGGTGTTAAGTCCCAGGGTCCTTAGCTTAGTGATGTGCTTTGTGGGCACTATGGTGTTGAGCTGTAGTCAATGAATAGCATTCTCACATAGGTGTTCCTCTGTCTGTCTGTCCCTCCGTCTGTCTTTCTGAATATCTGTCTGTCCCTTCGTCTGTCTGTGTTTCTGAATATATGTCTGTCTGTCCCTCTGACCCTCCGTCTGTCTCTCTGACCCTCCGTCTGTCTCTCTGAATATCTGTCTGTCCCTCTGTCTGTCGGTCCCACTGTGTGTCCCTCTGTCCCTCCATCTGTCTGTCTTTCTGAATATATGTCTGTCGGTCCCACTGTCTGTATTTTTGGTTGTGTTTTAGATTCCTCGTACATTATGTGATTTTGACCACGAGACTGAAGATAAAAAATCAGGTGTAAAAAGAACCCATCTGTCAAAAGTATAGATACCTTCATAGAAAATGACTCACGTAAAAGTGAAAGACACCCAGTAAAACACTACTTGAATGAAAGTCTTAAAGTAATTGGTTTTAAATATACGTACGTTTCAAAAGTAGAAATCATTTCATATTCCACAGCACAATTGTTTTTATTTTTACATTTACAGATAGCCAGGGGCGCACTCAGACATAATTGACAAATTAAGCATTTGTGTTTAGTGAGTCCGCCAGATCAGAGGCAGTAGGGATGACCAGGGATGTTCTCTGTTTAGTGAGTCCTCCAGATCAGAGGCAGTAGGGATGACCAGGGATGTTCTCTGTTTAGTGAGTCCGCCAGATCAGAGGCAGTAGGGATGACCAGGGATGTTCTCTGTTTAGTGAGTCCGCCAGATCAGAGGCAGTAGGGATGACCAGGGATGTTCTCTGTTTAGTGAGTCCTCCAGATCAGAGGCAGTAGGGATGACCAGGGATGTTCTCTGTTTAGTGAGTCCTCCAGATCAGAGGAAGTAGGGATGACCAGGGATGTTCTCTGTTTAGTGAGTCCTCCAGATCAGAGGCAGTAGGGATGACCAGGGATGTTCTCTGTTTAGTGCGGGAATTTCACAATTTTCCCATCCTGCTAAGAATTAAAAATGTAACGAGTACTTTTGGGTGTGATGGAAAATGTATGGAGTAAAAAGTACATCATTTTCTTTAGGAATGTAGTGAATTAAAAGTAGTCAAAATAGTAAATTACAGATACCCACAAAAACTACTTTAAGTAGTACTTTTTAAAATATTTTTTACGTAAGTACTTTAGACCACTGTTGTGGTTTTAATACATATTTTTTACTACTACAAGAAGTGCATTTTTGGTGTAGTTTGTTTATAGGCGTCAGACAGGTTGTCATGTTCCCCAATCCTCTCCCTCCTCAGGATGGAGTATGTGAAGAAGCAGGAGAGTCTGCCTCCCCCTCCCAGCCCACTGAGGCAGGCGTCAGTCAGGGCAGCTCTGAACGGAGTCCCCTTCATTGAGGCTGTCAAAACTTCCACGCCTAAAGTCAAGCCTGCTCACAGAGAGGCCAAGGCCCAGAAAGCCAAGACCTCCAAATCAGACTATAACTTCAACACTACTGCCCAGACAATAAGGCCAGCATGCCAGCCACAGAACAACCCAGAGCCTGCTAGCAAACCAGACAAACCACCTGGAACTTCAGCATTATCTGTCCCAAACAACTTGTCCTTTTCTCTTGGGACAACCACACCTTCAGCACAAACCCAGAAAGAGAAACGGTCTAAAACCCAACCTCAGACTAAAGCAGCCCCTGAGGCTCAGGGCGCTGGTAGCACCTCGACCAGTTGCACCACGAGTATCACCGGTAAACAAGCGGGGACAGGAAGCAGCAGCCAGCTCACCTTCTCTCCCAACTCTGTGAGCGGACGTTCCCAGGCTGCCAGACTGAGGCTGAAGCAGATGAGAGAGGACAGGTCCAGGGCCCAGCCAGCAGAGGGCAGCAGAGAGGACAGGTCCAGGGCTCAGCCAGCAGAGGGCAGCAGAGAGGACAGGTACAGGGCTCAGCCAGCAGAGGACAGCAGAGAGAACCACCTCTCGACAGAGCCACCCAGAGCTTCACATCGAGCACCAGTTCAACCCCCACCACGACCCCTCACACCAGGACCAAGACAATATCGAGGCCCTATCACCATCAAGCAGGGACAGAAGCCCTCAAGAGGACAGCCAGAAGCCAGACCCACTACAGAGGGCAAGAAACAGCCAGAGGTCAAACCCTCAGAGGGCAAGAAACAGCCAGAGGTCAAACCCTCAACAGAGGACCAGAAACAGCCAGAGGTCAAACCCTCAACAGAGGGCAAGAGTCCACAGCAGCTGCAGGAGGGTATCAGGGAAGCATCAGGATTCACCAGGACACACTACACTAACTGGTACGTATCTAATACCCAGTTGCCCTCCTTTACAGAGCCCATGGTTGCCGAGGCAACACAGCTAATGGACAGGTATCAGAAGTATTGTAATGAGTTCCATTATCCTGATGGCAGAGGTGTGGTAGACTTCTCCAAGTTCAGCATGTCTACAACACTTGGCGGTAAGGTGAGGGAGGTGGATGATCCTACAGAGGTAAACACAGCCTTTGAGGAGTGGTACAGTGGCATCAACCCTTTCACACCTAAAACTCCTACTGCTGCTGATATACCCACTACCCAGCTACCCCAAGCCTCAGACTCAAAACCCACGCCAGACGCCCCAGCCAAGGCTCCTCCCGCCCAGTCCAGGAAGAAACAGACACAAGCGGTGGCTCAGTCCAGGAAGGCAGAAAAGGTGAAGACAAAGGATACCAAGAAAGAGGAACAAATTGAGGATACCCCACCAGCCTCTCCCCCGTCTCCCAAGTGCCCTCCCTACCCATCAGGCTGCTGGCACCCGTTCACGGTGGATAAGTCCTGCTCGCGCCAGGCCCGCTGCCAGCACCGTGCCACTAACGCAGCGCT
Source organism: Oncorhynchus kisutch (assembly GCF_002021735.2). NCBI lineage: Eukaryota > Metazoa > Chordata > Actinopteri > Salmoniformes > Salmonidae > Oncorhynchus > Oncorhynchus kisutch. Next base: position 4,317,071 of record NC_034191.2, read on the forward strand.
GCCACCCAACGTCACCAAGTGGTGAGTCACACTAACACACTTCAACCTAGCCTCGCTACCTATCAAACTACACAGCGTTGGCTCCGTCATTTGATATCACATTCCCCTTTTGAGTGTAGTGTGTGATGTAACACTATTGACATGTGTCAAGCTATGGCACCAAGTTACGGAGGAAAGGAAATATCCTATTTCATTCCTATACTAGCTTAGCCCCCCCCCCCCCCCCCCCGTTGGAGAAAGACAACCTGTCTCTTCTCCCCCATCAGGTTGAACGTGAGGAGGAACTACCTGTGTGAGCCCCCCTGGGTCACCACGGCAACCCTAGCCGCCTCCCTAGCGCTGAGAGAGAGAGAGGAGAGACTCGCTAGTGACAACACACATTAATTCACAAATACTGGAGGAAATATTTATACCGAGTAGTACAGTAGTCATGTTAAGTCACCTATTAAAATTACACTGTAGACCATAAGTCAGGAACAAAAAGATTTTATTATTTTAAAAAATGTCAAAAATGTTGATAATCTTTCAGAAACAAACATTTGTATTTTCCAGATCAATTAGATTACAAACCATTGAGGAGGTGAAGCAAGACATTAAACAAATACTTTTACAGCAATTCTCTTTGTCAGTTGCCAGGAGACGAGGCCAGGGCATTGAAACCCCTAGAGTTTGAAGATGATACCTCAGAAGACAAAGGAGAAGCCAAATAAGCAGGTGTAATAATGCAGGACGTCAACCATTTAGAGACATATGGAAGACCACCACTGTATTGGCCACTGTGCTACAGCACACTATGAATTAGTAAATGGACTGAGAGGAAAATGGCAAATTACACCCTATTCCCTAGACATAAACTCTCCAAAACATTCCTCAAAGCAGTCAGGGTAAATAGAAACTTGGACATTAGAATGTGCCAACACGTTAATCTTTAAACTCGGGGGAACTCCTAAAAAAGGTGGACAAAGCAGTCAGGAGCCACTGAACAGACTGACCTTAGTTGTGAAGTGATGACTTTATATCAGTACATTTTACTGCGATGCGTAAAACACACCGTCAGACTAGGATGTAAAATTTTTTTTTTAAATTGCCTCGTCTCTTATCGGTGCTGTGAGAAGCAGGTTGAGTGGTACAGAATGACAAAGTGTTGGAAAATCTACCAGTCTGACAATCTGTCAGCATTTGAGGACTGTATGTTTGCATGTGTCTGTGTCATGAATATATCTAGCTTCTGTAGTACGGCGCTCTCTCTACACAATCATCTCCAGCTGACGTGCATATTCGATGACCTGCGTAGCCAGCTCGGTGGAGGGGATGTTGACTTCCTCTGTCCTCTGCTGTTGGCTACTGAACGAGTAGTAGCCATCTGGGCTCTGGGTCCAGCCCCTCTGTAAACACAGACAACTTTAATATGACGAGAGGCTCTGGCTCCAGCCCCGCTGTAACACAGACAACTTTAATATGATGAGAGGCTCTGGGTCCAGCCCCGCTGTAACACAGACAACTTTAATATGACAAGAGGCTCTGGGTCCAGCCCCTCTGTAAACACAGACAACTTTAATATGACAAGAGGCTCTGGGTCCAGCCCCGCTGTAACACAGACAACTTTAATATGACAAGAGGCTCTGGGTCCAGCCCCTCTGTAAACACAGACAACTTTAATATGACGAGAGGCTCTGGCTCCAGCCCCGCTGTAACACAGACAACTTTAATATGACGAGAGGCTCTGGGTCCAGCCCCGCTGTAACACAGACAACTTTAATATGACAAGATGGGACTAAACTCAAGTTCTAAGGATCACCCATTCTCTCAAATGCAGGAGCATGTTCAGTTAGCCTGGTCCCAGATCTGTTTGTGCGGTAAAGCCAACTCCTATGGTCCTTCGTCAAACAGATCTTGGACCAGGCTAGTGTTCAGTAGGGCACAGAACAGAATAAAACAGACATGAACTAACCTTGTTGGCATACTCTGTCATGTTGTTTGGGGAGGAGAAGAAAAGGACTCTGGTAGCTTCGTTGAACTGAATCTGTTTATAAGCCTTCTCTATGCACCCAGCAATCTCATCGCTGAAACAGAGAAGGAACACACAGTGTCATTGACCGGACCACCAGGATGACGCATCCAATCCAGGCAAATATATTAATTCATCCAATGTCATGCTGTCTCTTACCGGATGGTGTCTAGCAGAATGTCTATGAAGAAGGTGTAGCTCTCAGCAGGGATGTTACCTTTGGCCAGAAACACCTTGTTGTAACTTCCCTCCATCAGGTACTGACAGGAAGTTAAACAATTCAAAACAGACATTCTACAAGTCAGTTCTACACATGGAAGTTAAATGGCTCCACAAAGATAGAAATGAGAAAAGAACAAATGAAGAAGACATTGTCATCTATGGTGAAAATTTGCATTCCTGCTGAAGATATTTAACTAGGTCAACGAAGGCCAGAATATGACTTCTTCTTGGGGGAGATAAGGAGGGCCTGAAGCAGTAGCAGTTACCTGCTCTAAGGAGACAGGGTGGCGGATGTAGACGTTGGTCTGGATGTCTTTAGCAGTCAGCCTCTCCAGCTCTGTGTGGAACTCTGACACGCGGTTCTGGGACAGCAGAAAGAGGAGGTTCAGGCCTAGTAGCTGGTGCATGTAGGCCGACTCTGGCAACTCATCCCTGGACGGAGGGAGAAAGTGAGAGACACTGATCTAGTTGTTTGAATAAGCATAGTTCGGAGATGCTCTGGGAATATATTGAGAAAGATTTAAGGTATTATTTTGAACATGAAAACAAAATAAGTAACATTACTTGTAATCAAAGTAGTAACATTTGAGCTGGGCCATGTATCTCTCAAAGGAAGGGATGTCCTTCTTTAGGATAGCCCACAGAGCCCCGATCTCCAGAACATCACCTGAGAAACAACGTAGACAAATCTGTTAGCCACTGTTGTCATCCAGTTGATATATGATCAAACCCTGATATCTTAATAAGTTATCACACACTCAAATTATTCTGCTGATTCTGAGCAATGACTCCAGAAAGTCCTTAATATTGACAAGCGTGTAGGAAGACATAACAAAAATATGAGGTAGTTAGCCTCTTCTCCCCCGGGAGACCTGTACAGTTCCCGTCGCTGAAGACCACATCCTGTACCCAGAAAACATATTTACCAGCTCTCTGGTTGACCTGTTTCAGGCTATAGAAATTGTGAACTATGGTCAAAATAAAAATGTTTACATCAATTTTCTGATGCTCACTCCCTAGTCCCTATACTCTGTTGTGGTTGCCATGAGAGATTAGTGCCTGATTCAAGATGGCAGTGCACCTTTTGGGAAATATGTGAATTCAGTCAACTCTGGAAAAGTTGAATATAAATACATTTTCACACGTTGTATAGCCCGAAACGACTGGTAAGGCATTCCAGATTTATAGATTTGCCTTTGTGATGAGAAAAGTTTTGGGGAAATAGATCAACCAGGAGGGCTGGTAAATATGTTTTCAGGGTACAGGATGTCACCTTCGTCGACGGGAGATCAATATGGAACTTTAGTGCATTTCCAAGTAACATGATAATTCAGATGGCCACTCCAACTTCACTCTCACGTGGGTGCTAGCAAGCAGGCTAGGTAATGCTAGGTATTAAACAGCCAATCTGGTAGAGTCTGGAAGCTCCATTGAGCTTCGATTGGTCAATAACCTTGTGATATCACAGAATATTTACATATGGTTAATCTTTCCCAGAGAAGAAGAGGCCCAACTCAGCAGAAACACTGTCTCCTTCCAGCAGCAGGTGGTGTTTTTTCATTCATCGCCCACCAAGCAAGGCATTTTTGTATACGGTCAATGTGTCAAATTTGGGTTAAAAAAAGATTGTTTACTTGCTGAGTGAGGTTCATTTGTTCTAATAGATGTTTCATAATATTTAAGTTATGAGTGTTCTGATAGGACATGACATCCCAGCCACTTAAAAAAAACACTATATCAAGAGTTCTCTCCAGATAGCTACGCATATTCAAGAGCATGAGGTTAGTAGTATCTCCTTTCAATACAGGCGGTTGATGTCAACAACCCACATAGAATATTCAAAAAAGGACTACAATAAGACGTATCCACCAATCCAAATAATGGATAGACGAGAGCTAGACAGCCCAACTGTGCCGCTCTGTGGACAACGACTCCCACACCTAGGTCCAAGGGACATGCATCTTGTTAGTGTATCCATAATCTTCTGCTTTCCCTCCCTCGCATTACCCAAAGGTCCCTCCAATTCCCTCAATTGAAAATAAACGGGGCTCCGTTGTTTCTTCGCCCCCATCGTGTTGTGTGGAAATGCACTGTTTACAGGTCTCACTGAGAGAAGAGGCTATGAGTTAGCTGGGTCATTCCAACTGTAAGGTGCTATTCGGACATCAACTTTTGAAAGAATATATATATAAATCAGAAAAAGTACATGTTTGACTTCCACATCAGCTTATTGGTAAAGCTCAGGCACTTAAAACATTTGGGGTCCATTTTCCAATTTGTTACGTGCATAAACATAGCAGGGTTGTAAATGTTGAGCCTAAATTGACCATAGCTCTGAGTGAACAAGACCTGAGCCAGCATATTGGTGAACAGGATTTTAACTATCAAACATATTTTAACATTTACAGACTAACATGAAGGTAAAAAAGGTCCTGACATTATATTTAAAAGCTTTAATAATAATAATTTTAAAACCACATGACACTAAATAAGAAGTTATATTTCCTGGGGCCAGAAAAGGCAGCGCATTGTAGGAACGTTTGCCAGTTAACATTTTGATGTGATGACTAGTAACTTACGAGCTAAAATAAGCTGCTGTTTGGTGAGCTTAGTTCCAGTCGTTGGTAAGAAGTTTAACTCCAATAACGAGATCTGTAGAAAGAAATTGCAACGGACGGTTGATATCTTTGTAAAAACAATTGGTTACGTTAGCTTAGCGAACGTTAGCTTAGCAATACTAGCTAATTGACAAAATACAGTATAATTTAGGTTCGAGGGTGAAGAAACTAAATATTGTAATAGCTTTTTACCTTGAGCTTGCTCAAAATGTCTCCACATTTGTTCAGATTTGGATTTTTCTTGTTCCATTCCGTTTTCAATGTTTCATATAGCCCCGCGGTCTCTTTCAGTACAGACGCCATGGTGATTCTGCAAAATGTACGACACCGGACGCTTGGAATACGGTACGCGACTGTCGTAAAACAGCTCTGTTGATAAAGAGTATATATTATATTGACAAGATAGTCAAGTGACCACTCGAACAATGGAAATACTTTTCCCGAACATTTTTATTTTCTTGCCTGAATATTGTCAAGATCGACACATTCTCACATAGCCGTTGCTAAGTCATAAATTGACACTTCAGTGTTGGGCTGTTTATTTCGGATAGTTTTTTTTAAAAACGATGAAGATGTTCAGATGAAAGTATTATGCAATTTGTTGACCCCCGAAACACCTTGGACTTGGATACACATTATCCCGAATAAAAACATCTGTTAAATTCGCTGCTCTGTTTTGCTAGTTTTTAAGTCTTCATTTCATAGGGAATTCTCGGATATACATCGCCAAAATGTCGATAATAAAGGTGCTAACATGGCAGCCGTTCTAAAACATGGCCAAACCAGATATTGCTCTGGGTGGGACCATTTAAGCCAATGAAAGAGCAGATTTTGTATGTGTGTAAACTTTATTTAGCTAGGCAAGTCAGTTAATGACACATTCTTATTTACAATTACGGCCAAACCCCGACGACACTGGGCCAACTGTGCACCGCCCTATGGGACTCCCAATCATGGCCAGATGGGATGCAGCCTGGATTCGAACCAAGGACTGTAAGTGACACCTCTTGCACTGAGATGCAGTGCCTCAGGAGCCTAAAATAGTCTAGCTACTATTTAATCCACAGATTGTCTTGGATCTATTTCCTTTCTCTAAACACTGATGAATTCAACTTCATCTCCTCTTAATTCTGAACAAGAGGTCATCAGAACACAGTTCATACCATTTATTAGGCAATGATAATAATACAACAAGTGGCAGTCGGTGAAGCTAGCTGTGTACAGTAGTCAGTAAAATAGATAAACAAACCACATTTTATTTGCCACATACGCATGGTTAGCAGGTGTTAATGCAAGTGTAGCGAAATGCTTGTGCTTCTAGTTCCGACAATGCAGTAATAACCAAATGTAACAGTATAACTTTAGACCGTACCCCTCGCCCATACCCGGGCGCGAACCAGGGACCCTCTGCACACATCAACAACAGTCACCCACGAAGCATCGTTACCCATCGCTCCACAAAAGTTGCGGCCCTTACAGAGCAAGGGGAACCACTACTTCAAGGTGTCAGAGCAAGTGACGTCACCGATTGAAACGCTATTTAGTGCGCACCACCGCTAACTAAGCTACATCCGTTACACCATGAGTGACCTAATTTAACTATTTCACAACAACTACCTTATACACACAAGTGTAAAGGGATTAAGAATATGTACATAAAGATATATGAATGGGTGATGGTAATGAACGGCATAGGCAAGATGCAGTAGATGGTATCGAGTACAGTATATACATATGAGATGAGTAATGTAGGGTATGTAAACATTATATTAAGTGGCATTGTTTAAAGTGGCTAGTGGGACATTTTTTACATGTATGGCAGCAGCCACTCAATGTTAGTGATGGCTGTTTAACAGTCTGATGGCCTTGAGATAGAAGTTGTTTTTCAGTCTCTAGGTCCGTGCTTTGATGCACCTGTACTGACCAAAGATAAACAAACCAAACTGTTTTAGAGAACAACACTATTCTCATAGCATGTGACATTCATTTCAATCAAAAGCAGTTCTTTGTCTAGTACATACAAAATCAACAAAAAAGGTGAATCAACAAATACATGTATTCTTGTGTGTCAACAACAGCTACAACTCCGATATAAAGTACGGCGAAATACCACGTGCGTCCACTTCAATCAGTGCATTTGTAACAACCTAACAATTACGAAATGTATATTCGATTAAATAAGCCTCACGTAGCAAATTAGCAATTACTGTTGTTGAACAAATTCGACACTCGTTGACCTCTATACAAAACTTCCTCACTTCGTGATCTTATTTTCCTGGGCAGATTTTGGGCCGAGTAAACACTCTTGCTTCGCCTCTTCCTCTCTGCTATTGCAAAAATAACTTCTTCTTCTACGTTCGAATTCTAGTGCAAATGGTGCGTTCATACCTCCTACAGGCCGACGTAACATCGTCGTGTTTCTGAAAAATAGAAAACATCTTTACAAAAAATATTTATGTCCATTAGATGGCGCTCATTCAAAGTTAAATATATCCAAAGTCCTTTCCATGCGTTTAATCCTTCACGGGGCGTCTTGGTGAGGAATTCCCCATGTATCCGCCCAATGACGTAGTTGGAGACCCCTGTTTAGTGGGCTGTTCTTTGGGGGTGTTCCATACTCTGTATGGTTCTCATATGCTGTAGTCTTGACGCCATGTGAATGCCACGTAGAATGTTTTTTTTGTGTGTGTGTGTGCATTTGTGTGTGTGTGTGTGGAAAATGTTTTTGAGCAACTAAATCGTTTTGAAACAGCTCATGAGGAAATGTCAAGACATTTGCTCCACATTATTGTTGTGTTGGAAAGGCAACACTGTTCTGTCAGCAGAATTGCCCGTTGATCTGATTAGGAAATCTGGGAAAAGGTTAGTGTGTTATTCAAAGAAGAGATTTCCTACAGGGCTTGGACATATCTTGTCTATTTGAAACTGTCTGGTGGAAATTAGTAGCAGCAGACCAGAACCCATCCAAGACACACACACACACAGCAAGTCATGGGTACGGCCTAAACATCTTGTTCCTAGGGAAAAGTCCAAATAGGGGGATGTTGTTAATGCCTATAATAAAGGTAGTGTCTAGAGGCTGAGCTGCAGCCCAAGGAAACTTAGCGGACCCCAGGAAAGCTGATATTAATAGTTCTAGGGCCAGCCCACCACATTCCTAGCATGTGAGTCACACTGTACACTAGGAGAGGGAGAGAGAGAGAGAGAGAACGAGATGGGGGAGAGAGAGGGAAAGAAAGAGCGAGGGGTAGTAGAGAGAGAGGGAAAGATAACGAGAGGGGGGGAGAGAGTGGGAGACAGGGAAAGAGAGCGGGGGAAGGAATGACTGTTTCTCATTTGTATTTCTTTCCATGGAGGAGTGAAAGAGGCAGGGAGACCAGACCACCCCTCCCTCCCTCCGCAAACCTTAAAAGCCTACACACACGCACACGAACACACATTTTAGAGACACTTATGCCAGAAAGAATTCAACAGAGTATAAACAGAGAGTATGATACCTCATGATCTACTGTGCTGTATGTTGGTTGGTTAAACCTGGAACTGCTTGTGTTTAAGGGAGAACGGGAGAGAATGAGTGAGTGTACCACTGGAAAATGGTGGTATGGGGTTTTGGCCTGGAGCACTGTGACTCACTGTTTATCTGACTGTCACTGAGGAACCAAGTGAACATTATACTGTTGCTATAAACGAGAATCAGCCTGCATCCACTGCTATGTCTTGTTTGAAATATAAAATATAGTTTTTACTGTGTTGCCTAAATATGGTGTGTTCTGTATGTGGCTAGATACATATTCTGTTTTGTGTCCAGATGGGATATTTAAGGAACACTTAACATTCTACTGTTCCACACATGGCAGATATTGAAAAAAAATATTTGCCTCGTGCTACACACTTAGTCAAAGTGTTGTCTATCTACTATTTAATCCACAGATCGACTTGGATCTCTTTCCTTTCTCTAAACACTGTTGAATTCAACTTCATCTCCTCTTCATTCTGAACAAGAGGTCATCGGAGGTCATCGGAACACAGTTCATACCGTTTATTAGGCAGTGATAATAATACACATGGTTAGCAGTTGGTGAAGCTAGCTGTGTACAGTAGTCAGTAAAATAGATCAACAAACCAAACTTTTTTAGGGAACAACACTGTTCTCATAGCATGTGACATTCATTTCAAACAAAGGCAGTTCTTTGTCCAGTACATACAAAAATCAACAGAAAAAATATATATAATGAATCAAAAAATACATGTATTCTTTTTTGCCATGAGAGAAAGAAAAAAAGTATGCGAGGAAAAATGGCAAGTTACTGTAAAACTGTGGTACGTTACTGTAAAACTATGGCACGTTACTGTAAAACGATGGCACGTTACTGTAAAACGATGGCACGTTACTGTAAAACTATGGCACGTTACAGTAAAACTATGGCACGTTACTGTAAAACGATGGCACGTTACTGTAAAACAATGGCACGTTACTGTAAAACTGTGGCACGTTACTGTAAAACGATGGCACGTTACTGTAAAACGATGGCACGTTACTGTAAAACGATGGCACGTTACTGTAAAACGATGGCACGTTACTGTAAAACTATGGCACGTTACTGTAAAACTATGGCACGTTACTGTAAAACGATGGCACGTTACTGTAAAACGATGGCACGTTACTGTAAAACTATGGCACGTTACTGTAAAACTATGGCACGTTACTGTAAAACTATGGCACGTTACTGTAAAACTATGGCACGTTACTGTAAAACTATGGCACGTCACTGTAAAACTATGGCACGTTACTGTAAAACGATGGCACGTCACTGTAAAACGATGGCACGTCACTGTAAAACGATGGCACGTCACTGTAAAACGATGGCACGTCACTGTAAAACGATGGCACGTCACTGTAAAACGATGGCACGTCACTGTAAAACGATGGCACGTCACTGTAAAACGATCGCACGTTACTGTAAAACTATAGTATAGAAATGCTGTAATGTCCCTGGTTAGACCAGTCCCCTACAGACAGACAGAGAGATGACTAAACAAGCTTCATACTGTTGCTAATAGCACCAGCTGTCTATCAAATACATGTGTAGATTAGTGTACTCATATTAGTGTGTAAATGAGTAGTCTGTTTATATTTGTTTAAACACTCCCTGCTAAATAGCTCCATGTAAAAGTCAAATATAGTACGGAGTAAGTCAGATACATGTATACCGGTAATCGTATCAGTGTGTAATTAACAGTAGACTTGTCTGTCAGTGATGCCACTGTGGACCCAGTCATCCAAAGAATGTTGAGTTAAACAGTAGATGTGAAATAGTGAGGATTTATAATAATGTAATGTCGTTTCTGACATAACAACATCTGTGTGAGAATATAACATATACACATGCAAGACTTCTAGAAAGAGAATGTGTGGTTAAGGAGTTCTGCTAGTTTGGAGAAAGTAGTGTTCAGAGTAGAGTGGAATAGAGTAGTCGAGTAGAGTGGAGTAGAGTAGAATTTAGTAGAGTGGAGTGTAGTAGAGTAGAATGTAGTAGAGTAGAATTTAGTGGAGTGTAGTAGAGTAGAATGTAGTGGAGTAGAATGTAGTAGAGTGGAGTGTAGTAGAGTGGAATTTAGTAGAGTGGAGTGTAGTAGAGTAGAATTTAGTAGAGTGGAGTAGAATGTAGTAGAGTGGAGTAGAATTTAGTAGAGTGGAGTGGAGTATAGTAGAATGGAGTAGAGCGGAGTAGAGTGGAGTAGATTGTAGTAGAGTAGAACGTGGTAGAGTATAATTTAGTAGAGTAGAATGGAGTGGAGTAGAGTGTAGTAGTGTAGTAGAGTAGAATGTAGTAGAGTAGAATGTGGCAGAGTAGAATGGAGTAGAGTGTAGTAGAGTAGAGTGGAGTAGAGTAGAATTTAGTAGAGTAGAATGTAGTAGAGTAGGATGTAGTAGAGTAGAATGTAGTAGAGTAGAATGTAGTAGAGTAGAATGTAGTAGAGTAGAATGTAGTAGAGTAGAATGTAGTAGAGTGTAGTGTAGTAGAGTGTAGTAGTGTAGTAGAGTGTAGTAGTGTAGTAGAGTAGAGTGTAGTGTAATGTAGTGTAGAGTGGAGTGGAGTAGTGTAGAAGAGTGGGGTATAGTGTTGTGTAATAGAGTGTAGTAGGATAGTGTAGTGGAGTAGAGTAGAATGTAGTAGATTAAAGTGGAGCAGAGTAGGGTGTAGTAGAGTAGAGTGTAGTAGAGTAGAATGGAGTAGAGTGTAGTAGAGTAGAGTGGAGTAGAGTAGATTGTAGTAGAGTAGAATGTAGTAGAGTAGAATGTAGTAGAGTGTAGTGTAGTAGTGTAGTAGAGTGTAATAGTGTAGTAGAGTAGAGTGTAGTGTAATGTAGTGTAGAGTGGAGTAGTGTAGTAGAGTAGAGTGTAGTAGAGTGGAGTATGATAGTAGAGTGGAGTAGTGGAGTAGAGTAGAATGTAGTAGATTAGAGTGGAGCAGAGTAGGGTGTAGTAGAGTAGAGTGTAGTAGAGTGGAGTGAAGGAGAGGAGTGTAGTAGAGTGTAGTAGAGTAGAGTGTAGGAGAGTGTAGTGGAGTAGAGTGGAGTGGAGTGTAGTAGAGTGTAGTAGAGTGGAGTGTAGGAGAGTGTAGTGGAGTAGAGTGGAGTGGAGTGAAGGAGAGTAGAGTAGAATGTAGTAGAGTAGATCAGCATAGTACAGTAGCATATAATAGAGTAGAGTACAGGAGAGTATAGTAGATTACAAAATAGTATAATAGAGTAGAGAAGTAGAGTATAATATAGTATAATAGAGTAGAGAAGTAGAGTATAATATAGTATAATAGAGTAGAGAAGTAGAGTATAATATAGTATAATAGAGTAGAGAAGTAGAGTATAATATAGTAGAGCAGTAGAGTATAATATAGTATAATAGAGTAGAGAAGTAGAGTATAATATAGTAGAGCAGTAGAGTATAATATAGTATAATAGAGTAGAGAAGTAGAGTATAATATAGTAGAGCAGTAGAGTATAATATAGTATAATAGAGTAGAGCAGTGTGGGCCACTAGCCTTTATTTGACCTCAGCTCAGCTTAACACATGATCCAGTAAGACTAAATTGGGGTGCATTTCAATAGTGTAAAGTATCTCCCCTTCCTCCTTTCCTTTAATTCATCTGCACTATGGGAAAGGAACCAGACTGGAGACACACTGGACTCCAGACCACAAATGACAACGGGAGGGAGGTTTGAGTCTCATCTCCGCGCCTCTGTCAAACCTTTTCTTCCTGTCTCCCTCTCGAAGACCAGAGATGAAAAGACCAGAGGAAGCTACCTTAGACTATCGAGATACACCCAGGGGCTGACAGACATAAAGACAAGGAGACAAGAGGACAACGTGGGGGGGGGGGGGCAGTAGCGTGTGTGTCAGCCGTCAGAGGGCTATACTGTCAGCTCCACAGGGTGGGTTGATGTAATAGTCTCTATATATCCGATCCTTTCATTCTGCGCTTGGAAGGGGGCACCAGACGGGCGGGCAGTTCAGGGGGCAGACCATGCCCCTCTAACTTCACCTCGATCAGGTGGCTGGCCAGGGCAAACTCCTCGTCATCCAGCATGCCATCCCGGTCCACATCCGACAGCTTCCAGATCCTCCCCAGGACGGAGTTTGGCAGCCGGGTGCTCACCATCCAGTCCTTGGCCTTGGTGCCACTCAGCTTGCCCTCGTTGGGCGCCAGGTTGTAGAAGATCTCGTCGTATTTGGGCTTGTCCTTGGTCACGACCCAGGCCATCTCGCCCTCTTCCTCGCCTTCCTCCCCCCCATTCTCCACCTCTCCAAATGGGTCGTTCTCCATGAAGGGCCCGGCACGGGTTCCCAGGAAGGCCCCCCCCTGCACCCCTGGTTGCACCCCCGCGTCAATCTCCTCCTGGCGTAGCAGGGGCATGAGCTTGGCGATGTCGGACGCCAGCAGCTCGTCCAGAGCGGCCATCAGGGACGGCTTCAGGGGCTTGAACTTCGTGAAGTCATGGATCAACAGTTGCTCCTGGATGGGAAACAGAGACCACAGCACACTAGTTAGCCGATCATCTGGCAAATATTTCAGAAGGATGAACTACCAGACTTCAGCGTCGGACATTCAAACCAGAATAGAAACAAGCTAAACAGACCTGCATCTTGGCGCAGTCAGGGAAGTCCCCAGCAGAGATATGGTGCTGCAGCTGGATCTTGGAGAAGATGACAGGAAGCTGGTAGATCAGGTTCTTCTTCATTTTGTCCTTCCTGAAGGTTGGCATTTCCTTCTTTAGATAGCTGATGATGTGGGCATGCACCTGGAAGGAGAGAGATGAGGGGGGGAGAGAGAGAGAGATGTGGGGGGAAGGAGAGAGAGGGTTGGGGCAGGGAGAGAGAGGGAGAGAGAGGGTTGGGGGAGGGAGTGTGAGAGAGAGGGTTGAGGGGGGAGGGAGAGAGAGGGTTGAGAGGGATGTGGGGGAGGGAGAGAGAGATGTGGGGGGAAGGAGAGAGAGGGTTGGGGCAGGGAGAGAGAGAGAGGGTTGAGGGGGGAGAGGGATGTGGGGGAGGGAGAGAGAGGGTTGAGGGGGGAGAGGGATGTGGGGGAGGGAGAGAGAGGGTTGAGAGGGATGTGGGGGAGGGATAGAGAGGGTTGAGAGGGATGAGGGGGAGGGAGAGAGAGGGGGGGAAGGAGAGAGAGGGTTGGGGCAGGGAGAGAGAGAGAGGGTTGGGGGAGGGAGTGTGAGAGGGAGAGAGGGTTGAGGGGGGAGAGGGATGTGGGGGAGGGAGAGAGAGGGTTGAGGGGGGAGAGGGATGTGGGGGAGGGAGAGAGAGGGTTGAGAGGGATGTGGGGGAGGGAGAGAGAGGGGGGGTAGGGGAGAGAGATGTGGGGGGAAGGAGAGAGAGAGTTGGGGCAGGGAGAGAGAGAGAGGGTTGGGGGAGGGAGTGAGAGGGAGAGAGAGGGTTCAGGGTGGAGAGGGATGTGGGGGAGGGAGAGGGATGTGGGGGAGGGAGAGAGAGGGGGGGAGAGAAAGAAAGAGAGCGAAGGGTAGAGCGAGAGAATTAGGGGGGAGGGTGGAAAATATTAACTTCAGCAATGCCACTCTCTCCTCATTTTCTTCTATGAACCTAGTAAAACACCTTATTCCTCAGTAACGCGGTCTCCTAGACAGGACGTGTGTTACTGAGTTGATTATATCATACCATCTACTTCAACAGAAAGGGATGAGTGAGCGACTTTGCTAAGCGAGAGACATAGAGAAAGAGAGATCCAGATAGATATACCATTTGTTTTCTAGTTTGGTAATTACAGGGCTCAGCTGTAAAAAAAAAGAAAAAAAAAAGACCTTGGTCTCAACATGACTTCCTGTCAAAATAAAGATGAAATAAAACAGTTTTTTAAACAATTCTAGAGAGAGAGAGAGAACCTACCCTGACCAGTCGTGCCCTCTTCACCAGGTCGTTGAGTTTCCTGAGGGCTGCGTTATGAGGAAGGTTCTGGATGTCACTAAACAGATCTTCCTCTTCCAGCTCAAACAGACGACGGTTATCAGGAACCAGCAGCGGCTCGGACCAGAACGACCCGATATACACCCTCAAGACCTCTGGAGTGTTGAACACCTGTTAATCATATCAATAATATCAATCAACACGCCTAACTGCTTTACAGGCTAACGTTAGTTAGCTAACATGCAGTTAGAAAAGCCAAGGCTAGCTTTTTCAAGCAGAAATTTGCTTCCTGCAACACTAACTCAAAAAAGTTCTGGGACACTGTAAAGTCCATGGAGAATAAGAACACCTCCTCCCAGCTGCCCACTGCACTGAAGATAGGAAACACTGTCACCACTGATAAATCCACCATAATTGAGAATTTCAATAAGCATTTTTCTACGGCTGGCCATGCTTTCCACCTGGCTACTCCTACCCCGGACAACAGCACTGCACCCCCAACAGCAACTCGCCCAAGCCTTCCCCATTTCTCCTTCTCCCAAATCCATTCAGCTGATGTTCTGAAAGAGCTGCAAAATCTGGACCCCTACAAATCAGCCGGGCTAGACAATCTGGACCCTTTCTTTCTAAAATTATCTGCCGAAATTGTTGCCACCCCTATTACTAGCCTGTTCAACCTCTCTTTCGTGTCGTCTGAGATTCCCAAAGATTGGAAAGCAGCTGCGGTCATCCCCCTCTTCAAAGGGGGGGACACTCTTGACCCAAACTGCTACAGACCTATATCTATCCTACCGTGCCTTTCTAAGGTCTTCGAAAGCCAAGTCAACAAACAGATTACCGACCATTTCGAATCTCACCATACCTTCTCTGCTATGCAATCTGGTTTCAGAGCTGGTCATGGGTGCACCTCAGCCACGCTCAAGGTCCTAAACGATATCTTAACCGCCATCGATAAGAAACATTACTGTGCAGCCGTATTCATTGATCTGGCCAAGGCTTTCGACTCTGTCAATCACCATATCCTCATCGGCAGACTCGACAGCCTTGGTTTCTCAAATGATTGCCTCGCCTGGTTCACCAACTACTTCTCTGATAGAGTTCAGTGTGTCAAATCGGAGGGTCTGCTGTCCGGACCTCTGGCAGTCTCTATGGGGGTGCCACAGGGTTCAATTCTTGGACCGACTCTCTTCTCTGTATACATCAATGAGGTCGCTCTTGCTGCTGGTGAGTCCCTGATCCACCTCTACGCAGACGACACCATTCTGTATACTTCCGGCCCTTCTTTGGACACTGTGTTAACAACCCTCCAGGCAAGCTTCAATGCCATACAACTCTCCTTCCGTGGCCTCCAATTGCTCTTAAATACAAGTAAAACTAAATGCATGCTCTTCAACCGATCGCTACCTGCACCTACCCGCCTGTCCAACATCACTACTCTGGACGGCTCTGACTTAGAATACGTGGACAACTACAAATACTTAGGTGTCTGGTTAGACTGTAAACTCTCCTTCCAGACCCATATCAAACATCTCCAATCCAAAGTTAAATCTAGAATTGGCTTCCTATTTCGCAACAAAGCATCCTTCACTCATGCTGCCAAACATACCCTTGTAAAACTGACCATCCTACCAATCCTCGACTTTGGCGATGTCATTTACAAAATAGCCTCCAATACCCTACTCAACAAATTGGATGCAGTCTATCACAGTGCAATCCGTTTTATCACCAAATCCCCATATACTACCCACCATTGCGACCTGTACGCTCTCGTTGGCTGGCCCTCGCTTCATACTCGTCGCCAAACCCACTGGCTCCATGTCATCTACAAGACCCTGCTAGGTAAAGTCCCCCCTTATCTCAGCTCGCTGGTCACCATAGCATCTCCCACCTGTAGCACACGCTCCAGCAGGTATATCTCTCTAGTCACCCCCAAAACCAATTCTTTCTTTGGCCGCCTCTCCTTCCAGTTCTCTGCTGCCAATGACTGGAACGAACTACAAAAATCTCTGAAACTGGAAACACTTATCTCCCTCACTAGCTTTAAGCACCAACTGTCAGAGCAGCTCACAGATTACTGCACCTGTACATAGCCCACCTATAATTTAGCCCAAACAACTACCTCTTTCCCAACTGTATTTAATTTTTATTTATTTATTTATTTTGCTCCTTTGCACCCCATTATTTTTTTATTTCTACTTTGCACATTCTTCCATTGCAAAACTACCATTCCAATATTTTACTTGCTATATTGTATTTACTTTGCCATCATGGCCTTTTTTGCCTTTACCTCCCTTCTCACCTCATTTGCTCACATTGTATATAGACTTGTTTATACTGCATTATTGACTGTATGTTTGTTTTTATTCCATGTGTAACTCTGTGTCGTTTTATCTGTCGAACTGCTTTGCTTTATCTTGGCCAGGTCGCAATTGTAAATGAGAACTTGTTCTCAACTAGCCTACCTGGTTAAATAAAGGTGTTCTCAACTAGCCTACCTGGTTAAATAAAGGTGTTCTCAACTAGCCTACCTGGTTAAATAAAGGTGTTCTCAACTAGCCTACCTGGTTAAATAAAGGTAAAATAAAAAAATAAAATAAAAACATTACGGGGCTAACGTTAGTTAGCTAACATTACGTGGCTAACGTTAGTTAGCTAACATTACGGGCTAACGCTAGTTAGCTAACATTACGGGCTAACGCTAGTTAGCTAACATTACGACTAACGCTCGTTAGCTAACATTACGGGCTAACGCTAGTTAGCTAACATTACGGCTAACGCTCGTTAGCTAACATTACGGGCTAACGCTAGTTAGCTAACATTACGGGCTAACGGTAGTTAGCTAACATTATGGGCTAACGCTAGTTAGCTAACATTACGACTAACGCTCGTTAGCTAACATTACGGGCTAATGTTAGTTGGCTAGCTAACTGGCTATAGCAGCCAAGGACGTTCGCGATCTTCTTTGTTTGTGATGACCCTAACCCTAACCCTAACCCTAACCCTAACCCAAGTGTCAAGGCCAACAGTTTATCTTCCGGTGACTTCAGCCATGTGAAAAACCTTCCATAGCAAAATATAGCTAGTTCCTTTTGCTTGTAGCTTGCCTCTAATCTGACTGGTGTTAGCTAGCTTCTAGCGCTGTTGCTGCGCAACCTTTGGTCCGGTTTTAGAACTCAGATTCAGCTACAAAAAAGGTAGCACATCGTTGGTTCTTGACGGACAGAAATTATCATGTGAAAGCGATAAATTACAAATGTAACGAAAACTGTTGCCCCTACAAACTTATTCAGTCCGAAAGGTGGCAAGTCTAATAGTCGTTTTATGGTCGCTGTAGTAACGGTTCTTATCGAACCGCCAAGACATTGAGCTAGGCTGGGGCAAGAAATTATATGTTTTTCCTAATGCTAAAGACCCTGATAAAAATCTGTGTGGTTCTCGTTAACTACGGCTCATGACGAGAGGCGAGGAGTGTGTTGTGTATCTCTTGGAACTTTTCATCTACATTGGTGGCAGATTATATATGATGGTAGGGAGATTTGAATTTACCAATGAGCTTCAACCAATGCATATCACCCCCCCCACAATAATATTTATTTTCTAGTAATTGTTTGTTGTTTCACTAGCTGTAGTATGACAACATTTCCCTTGGCGATGAGTAAAGGTCTCCTCTCACCTTGCCCAGAGACCACATGAGAGCACCGTAGATCCTCATCAGCTGCTGTGTTCCCACCATGTCAGCCTTGTTCAGGACGACGCGCAGTTTGTCCTCGTTACCCCGCAGCGCTCCGATGGCCTCGGAGAACTCATCACTGATCTCCAACTTGTGGGCGTCGAACAGGAGGATGATGCGGTCAACGCGCTCCGCAAACCAACGTAGCACCGCTGGGAAGTCATAGCCTGAGAGAGGGTTAGGGGTCAGAGGTCAGGGGAGAGACGGGACACGAGGGGTCTGTCAGAGTATTAATAGTGAAAAGGAGATGAGGGTGTCACATTTCTAGATTTGCAACACGCTGAGCACAAAACACATGAGCACAAAACACATGCTTAACAGGTCTCTCTTGGAAAAGAGATGTTATCTCAATGAGAAAAAACAGGATAAATAAAAGTCCATAAAGACATGTTGAAGCACTCCCATATAGTTGGTTTTAGAGCACATACACACACACACACACACAGAGGAGAGGAGAGGGGAGGGGAAAAGGGCAACACAGATCCTTCACATCTCTCTTTCCACTCTCTTCTGTCTCTTTCTCTGATGAGTCCTCTTCTCTCTCTCTGATCGGTCCTCTCTTTTCTCTTCTCTCTCTCTAAATCGGTCCTCTCTCTTCTCTCTCTCTTTCTCTGATGAGTACTTCGTTCCTCACATTCCTCTAACTGATACAGTTTCCTCTCCAGTATCTGCCGTACATGTGTTACGATGTGACTCCAACAGGACCTTGAGCAGAAAGCTCTCCTAACTGATAGGTTGGAATGTAATAAGGTCATAACACTGGAGGCATTGACCTACCCTCATATGTTCCACAAGGCTTCGTCTCTTCTGTTGTTCCACCGTCATCATACTTAATGTTGTTATAGTTACTCATGCCCCATGAACAGTGACACGGTATTAGGATGGAAAGGGAGGGAATTTAAGGAGTGAGAGACAGATTCACGAGGCTTCACGCTCAAAACCTCTGTCCTGTATTTATCTTTGTGTGTGTTCCTTACAAGACGTGGTGGAGGAATCTGAAAGAACTCGCCAGGGTCCCTCTGTATCCTCGTCACCACTGTATCCTCGCCCCCTGTATCTTCATCCCCCTGTATCCTCGCCCCCCTGTATCCTCGCCCCCCTGTATCTTCATCCCCCTGTATCCTCGCCCCACCTGTATCCTCGCCCCACCTGTATCTTCATCCCCCTGTATCCTCATCCCCCTGTATCTTCGCCCCCCTGTATCCTCGCCCCCTGTATCTTCATCCCCCTGTATCCTCGCCCCCCTGTATCCTCGCCCCCCTGTATCTTCGTCCCCCTGTATCTTCGTCCCCTTATCCGCCCCTCGTCCCCCTGTATCCTCGCCCCCCTGTATCCTCGCCCCCCTGTATCCTCGCCCCCCTGTATCCTCATCCCCCTGTATCTTCGCCCCCCTGTATCTTCATCCCCCTGTATCCTCGCCCCCCTGTATCCTCGCCCCCCTGTATCTTCGTCCCCCTGTATCCTCGCCCCCCTGTATCCTCGCCCCCCTGTATCCTCATCCCCCTGTATCTTCGCCCCCCTGTATCCTCGCCCCCCTGTATCTTCATCCCCCTGTATCCTCGCCCCCCTGTATCCTCGCCCCCCTGTATCTTCGTCCCCCTGTATCTTCATCCCCCTGTATCCTCGTCCCCCTGTATCCTTGGGGTGTCCAATCAAAAACGCATCTTTTGACAATTTGGGTTAATTGTGTAGATACCCCTCTAAGATACCCCTCTAAGATACCCCTCTAAGAAAACCAATTCTCCAACCCTCATGTCTCAGTCATTATCTGTTCAAAACCTATTGTAGTTTTTACCCTTGTAGGATGGAGGCCAAACCAATGGAGGCCAAACCAATGGAGGCCAAACCAATGGAGGCCAAACCAATGGAGGCCAAATCAATGGAGGCCAAACCAATGGAGGCCAAACCAATGGAGGCCAAACCAATGGAGGCCAAATCAATGGAGGCCAAATCAATGGAGGCCAAACCAATGGAGGCCAAATCAATGGAGGCCAATCCAATGGAGGCCAATCCAATGGAGGCCAATCCAATGGAGGCCAATCCAATGGAGGCCAAACCAATGGAGGCCAAACCAATGGAGGCCAAATCAATGGAGGCCAAATCAATGGAGGCCAAATCAATGGAGGCCAATCCAATGGAGGCCAAACTGGTTGAATCAACGTTGTATCCACTTCATTTCAACCAAAAACATTAATGTGATGACATTGAATCAATATTGTTTCCACTTCATTTCAACCAAAAACATCAATATGATGACGTTGAATCAATGTGGAAAACTGAATAGATTTGCAAAAAGTCATAATTGTAAAAGGCATTTAGTCTTTTATTTACCCAAATTCAACCTAAATCCATTGATATGGTGACATGTTGTTGTTGATTTCACGTTAGTTGGTTAGTTGACAACTCAACCAAATGTAAATCAAAACCAGACGTTGAACTGATGTCTGTGCCCAGTGGGTTGCGTCAGCGAGGCTGGATGCTGTGAGAGAATGAAGGCTAACTGACAGACTCACTGTCCATATCCAGAGGACAAAAAGAACAATATAGAGGTGAGATCGATTTTCAGACACGACGTAGTATTTTCATATTTTAGTATCTTTAGTTTAAGGTCTTTAATATTTTCAAATTCCTGTTATTTTTCAAAGATTTCTCAGAAAAACAAGAAACTTCAACGGGGCTTGTAACATTTAATTGGGCTTGTGTCATGTTCATTTTGTTTTCACAACCCGCGGAAACAGCTTTGCAGAAGACCACCCCAACATGTAAAATCCTCAAAAGTTGCGGCAAGAAGTGGCACAGCTGCGTCAACAGAGATCGCTGCTTATTATTGAATGTAATAAGGTTACGAAATCCGACTTCCCAGAGAGAATGTTAATGATTCAGAACATAAATAATCATATTTGTCTTGGTAAAATCTCTTCTATAACATAAGGCAGTTCAATTTCATCACCAAAGCATGTTTTCACCCACACACTACCCTATATCCTTGTCACTTGTCCTTATCTCCTTGTCACCTATGTCCTTGTCTCCTTTTCACCGTATATCCTTGTCACCCTAGATCCTTGTCACCCTAGATCCTTGTCACCCTAGATCCTTGTCACCCTAGATCCTTGTCACCCTAGATCCTTGTCACCCTAGATCCTTGTCACCCTAGATCCTTGTCACCCTAGATCCTTGTCTCCCTAGATCCTTGTCTCCCTAGATCCTTGTCTCCCTAGATCCTTGTCTCCCTAGATCCTTGTCTCCCTATATCCTTGTCTCCCTATATCCTTGTCTCCCTATATCCTTGTCTCCCTATATCCTTGTCTCCCTATATCCTTGTCTCCCTATATCCTTGTCTCCCTATATCCTTGTCTCCCTATATCCTTGTCTCCCTATATCCTTGTCTCCTTGTCACCCTATATCCTTGTCTCCCTATATTCTTGTCTCCTTGTCACCCTATATCCTTGTCTCCTTGCCTCAGTGCATGGAGGTCGGTCACATCGGTTAGCCAGGTCAGGAGGGAGGAGTTTTTTTAGCTGACCGTGACAGATGAGGGACCAGACCAGGTGTGTCTGTGACCCCCAACCTCCTCTTCTCCTTGTCCTGTCCACTCCCCCCAACCTCCTTGTCCTGTCCACTCCCCCCAACCTCCACCTCTTCTTACCTCGGCTCACCCTCTGCTTTGCTCCTGACAGGATCCCCGGTGTGTCGATGATGCTGATGCTCTCCAGGACCTGATTGGGCAGCTGGGCACACTGGAACCTATCACGCAACAGCAGAGAAGGGGGAGGGACATGACACAACAGTCATACAGTGCCTTGCAAAAGTATTCATCCCCCTTGGCGTTTTTCCTATTTCGTTGCTTTACAACCTGTAATTTAAATGGATGTTTATTTTGGATTTCATGTAATGGACAAACACAATATTCCAAATTGATGATGTGAAATGAAAAAAATGACTTGTTTAAAAAATAAATAAAAAAATTATAAAGTGGTGCGGTCACATTACTCCACCCCCTTTGCTATGAAGCCCCTAAATAAGATCTGGTGCAACCAATTACCTTCAGAAGTCACATAATTAGTTACATTTATTTATTCAATTTTATTTTACCTTTATTTAACCAGGCAAGTCAGTTAAGAACAAATTCTTATTTTCAATGACGGCCTAGGAACAGTGGGTTAACTGTCTGTTCAGGGGCAGAACGACAGATTTGTACCGTGTCAGCTCGGGGGTTTGAACTTGCAACCTTCCGGTTACTAGTCCAACAACTAGGCTACCCTGCCATCCCAAATAAAGTCCACCTGTGTGCATCTAAGTGTCACATGATCTGTCACATGATCTCAGTATATATATACACCTGCTCTGAAAGGCCCCAGAGTCTGCAACACCACTCAGCAAGGGGCACCACCAAGCAAGTGGCAGCATGAAGACCAAGGAGCTCTCCAAACAGGTCAGGGACAAAGTTGTGGAGAAGTACAGATCAGGGTTGGGTTATAAAAAAAAATTAGCCCAAACTTTGAACATCCCACGGAGCACCTTTAAATCCATTATCAATAAATGGAAAGAATATGGCACCACAACAGACCTGCCAAAGAGAGGGCTGCCCACCAAAACTCATGGACCAGGCAAGGAGGGCATTAATCAGAGAGGCAACAAAGAGACCAAAGATAACCCTGAAGGAGCTGCAAAGCTCCACAGCGGAGATTGGAGTATCTGTCCATAGGACCACTTTAAGCCGTACACTCCACAGAGCTTTAGGGAAGAGTGGCCAGAAAAAAGCCATTGCTTAAAGAAAAAAATATGCAAACACATTTGGTGTTTGCCAAAAGGCCTGTGGGAGACTCCCCAAACATATGGAAGAAGGTACTCTTGTCAGATGAGACTAAAATTGAGATTTTTGTCCATCAAGAAAAACGCCATGTCTGGCACAAACCCAACACCCCTCCTCACCCCGAGAACCCCATCCCCACAGTGAATTATGGTGGTGGAAGCATCATGCTGTGGGGATGTTTTTCATCTGCAGGGACTGATCAAAATTGAAGAAATAATGGATGGTGCTAAATACAGGGAAATTCTTCAGGGAAACCTGTTTCACTCATCCAGAGATTTGAGACTGGGATGGAGGTTCACCTTCCAGCAGGACAATGGCCCTAAGCATACTGCTAAAGCAACCTTAGAGTGGTTTAAGGGGAAACATTTAAATGTCTTGGAATTGCCTAGTCAAAGCCCAGACCTCCAATCCAATTGAGAATCTGTGGTATGACTTAAAGATTGCTGTTCACCAGAGAAACCCATCCAACTTGAAGCAGCTGGAGCAGTTTTGCCTTGAAGAATGGGCAAAAATCCCACTGGCTAGATGTGCCAAGCTTATAGAGACATACCCCAAGAGACTTGCAGCTGTAATTGCTGCAAAAGCTGGCTCTACAAAGTGTTGAGGGAGGTGAATAGTTATGCACACTCAAGTTTTCTGTTTTTTTTGTCTTGTTTGTTACATTTCTTGTTTGTTACACAATAAAACATATTTTGCATCTTTAAAGTGGTAGGCATGTTGTGTAAATCAAATGATAGATTTTGTGGGGTTTATATTTTAATTCCAGGTTGTAAGGCAACAATGAATACTTTGGGTGAATACTTTGACCAGCCACTGTAAAACAATAACATAACACCATAAAACAATAACACAATAACACAATAACACCATAACATAACACCATAAAACAATAACATAACACAATAACACCATAACACAATAACACAATAACACCATAACACAATAACACAATAACACAATAACATAACACCATAAAACAATAACATAACACAATAACACAATAACACCATAACACAATAACACCATAAAACAATAACATAACACAATAACACCACAACACAATAACACAATAACACCATAACACAATAACACAATAACACAATAACATAACACCATAAAACAATAACATAACACAATAACACAATAACACAATAACACAATAACATAACACCATAAAACAATAACATAACACAATAACACCATAACACCATAACACCATAACACCATAACACCATAACACCATAAAACAATAACATAACACAATAACACCACAACACAATAACACAATAACACAATAACATAACACCATAACACCATAACACCATAACACAATAACACCATAAAACAATAACATAACACAATAACACCACAACACAATAACACAATAACACAATAACACAATAACATAACACCATAACACCATAACACCATAAAACAATAACATAACACAATAACACCACAACACAATAACACAATAACACAATAACACAATAACATAACACCATAACACCATAACACCACAACACAATAACACAATAACACAATAACACAATAACATAACACCATAACACCATAACACAATAACATAACACCATAAAACAATAACACAATAACACAATAACACAATAACACCATAACACCATAACACAATAACATAACACAATAACACAATAACACAATAACACAATAACACAACACCATAACACCATAACACAATAACACAATAACACAATAACACAATAACACAACACCATAACACAATAACACAACACCACAACACAATAACACAATAACATAACACCACAACACAATAACATAACACCACAACACAATAACACAACACCATAACACAATAACACAACACCACAACACAATAACACAATAACATAACACCACAACACAATAACATAACACCACAACACAATAACATAACACCACAACACAATAAAACAACACAATAACATAACACAATAACATAACACCACAACACAATAACATAACACCATAACACAATAACATAACACAATAACACAATAACATAACACAATAACATAACATGGAACAGTTAGAGGAGCATCTAGCATCTATAATTTACCTACAGGTTCTCCTCAGGTCAGGCCAGCTTTCCAAACATTCCACTAAATGCCCCCCCCCCCCTCCCCGTCCACCGCTCCATCAGTTAACAGCAATGGAATGAATGTAGATAATGGAGGATGCTGAGCGATTAACCCCCCCCCCAAAAAAAAAAAAATACTCTAAAAATACATCAGATCAAGGCTGAACTGTTTGATGTAGTAGAAATTGGAAGTATAATACATAATACATTGTGCGCCTATATGTCCGGTCTGTTTTGGGGCACGGAGACGAGAGAAAAATGAAGAAGGTGCGATGGAGAGGGATACAGAGCAGTTATCTTCACAACTAATGTAATATATTATATATAAAACTAAAACTAATGTAATATATTATATATATAACTCATATATATACATATATATATAACTAATGTAATATATTATATATATAGTAGTATAGATAGTAGCAGCAGGACCGCTCCCTCTGCCTTTGTGCAAGGAGGAGCACTGCCAGAGCCCTGCAAAATGACCTCCAGCAGGCCACAAATGTGCATGTGTCTGCTCAAATGGTCAGAAACAGACTCCATGAGGGTGGTATGAGGGCCCGACGTCCACAGGTGGGGGTTGTGCTTACAGCCCAACACCGTGCAGGACGTTTGGCATTTGCCAGAGAACACCAAGATCGGCAAATTCGCCACTGGCGCCATGTGCTCACAAGAGGTAGCCTGACTGCCATTAGTTACCGAGATGAGATCCTCAGACCCTTTGTGAGACCATATGCTGGTGTGGTTGGCCCTGGGTTCCTCCTAATGCAAGACAATGCTAGACCTCATGTGGCTGGAGTGTGTCAGCAGTTCCTGCAAGAGGAAGGCATTGATGCTATGGACTGGCCCGCCCGTTCCCCGGACCTGAATCCAATTGAGCACATCTGGGACATCATGTCTCGCTCCATCCACCAACGCCACGTTGCACCACAGACTGTCCAGGAGTTGGCGGATGCTTTAGTCCAGGTCTGGGAGGAGATCCCTCAGGAGACCATCCGCCACCTCATCAGGAGCATGCCCAGGCGTTGTAGGGAGGTCATACAGGCACGTGGAGGCCACACACACTACTGAGCCTCATTTTGACTTGTTTTAAGGACATTACATCAAAGTTGGATCAGCCTGTAGTGTGGTTTTCCACTTTAATTTTGAGTGTGACTCCAAATCCAGACCTCCATGGGTTGATAAATTCAATTTCCATTGATAATTTGAGTGATTTTGTTGTTCCCTTTATTTTTTTGAGCAGTGTGTATATATATATATATATACATAAACCTAATGTAATATATATACATAAACCTAATGTAATATATATACATAAACCTAATGTAATATATTATATATATATACATAAACCTAATGTAATATA